>NW_027125248.1:300000-518595 GCF_033026475.1 Channa argus | reverse complement strand
GCGCTTAAAAGCATTTTCAGGCCGAATGAGCAAATATGCCTGTTTCTGCCAAATGCAGCAAAATACTGAAAGGAAAGTGGGTTTGCCTTCATATTTGAGCCAGAACAACTCAGTTCAGCATGGAAATATCATTGCAACAGCTTTTATTTAGCCAGAAATCAAGAGTGTAAGTTTTTATGCGCTTAAAAGCATTTTCAGGCCGAATGAGCAAATATGCCTGTTTCTGCCAAATGCAGCAAAATACTGAAAGGAAAGTGGGTTTGCCTTCATATTTGAGCCAGAACAACTCAGTTCAGCATGGAAATATCATTGCAACAGCTTTATTTAGCCAGAAATCAAGAGTGTAAGTTTTTATGCGCTTAAAAGCATTTTCAGGCCGAATGAGCAAATATGCCTGTTTCTGCCAAATGCAGCAAAATACTGAAAGGAAAGTGGGTTTGCCTTCATATTTGACCGAGACCAACTCAGTTCAGCATGGAAATATCATTGCAACAGCTTTTATTTAGCCAGAAATCAAGAGTGTAAGTTTTTATGCGCTTAAAAGCATTTTCAGGCCGAATGAGCAAATATGCCTGTTTCTGCCAAATGCAGCAAAATACTGAAAGGAAAGTGGGTTTGCCTTCATATTTGAGCCAGAACAACTCAGTTCAGCATGGAAATATCATTGCAACAGCTTTTATTTAGCCAGAAATCAAGAGTGTAAGTTTTTATGCGCTTAAAAGCATTTTCAGGCCGAATGAGCTGATTTCTGCCAAATGCAGCAAAATACTGAAAGGAAAGTGGGTTTGCCTTCATATTTGAGCCAGAACAACTCAGTTCAGCATGGAAATATCATTGCAACAGCTTTTATTTAGCCAGAAATCAAGAGTGTAAGTTTTTATGCGCTTAAAAGCATTTTCAGGCCGAATGAGCAAATATGCCTGTTTCTGCCAAATGCAGCAAAATACTGAAAGGAAAGTGGGTTTGCCTTCATATTTGAGCCAGAACAACTCAGTTCAGCATGGAAATATCATTGCAACAGCTTTTATTTAGCCAGAAATCAAGAGTGTAAGTTTTTATGCGCTTAAAAGCATTTTCAGGCCGAATGAGCAAATATGCCTGTTTCTGCCAAATGCAGCAAAATACTGAAAGGAAAGTGGGTTTGCCTTCATATTTGAGCCAGAACAACTCAGTTCAGCATGGAAATATCATTGCAACAGCTTTTATTTAGCCAGAAATCAAGAGTGTAAGTTTTTATGCGCTTAAAAGCATTTTCAGGACGAATGAGCAAATATGCCTGTTTCTGCCAAATGCAGCAAAATACTGAAAGGAAAGTGGGTTTGCCTTCATATTTGAGCCAGAACAACTCAGTTCAGCATGGAAATATCTTGCAACAGCTTTTATTTAGCCAGAAATCAAGAGTGTCAGTTTTTATGCGCTTAAAAGCATTTTCAGGCCGAATGAGCAAATATGCCTGTTTCTGCCAAATGCAGCAAAATACTGAAAGGAAAGTGGGTTTGCCTTCATATTTGAGCCAGAACAACTCAGTTCAGCATGGAAATATCATTGCAACAGCTTTTATTTAGCCAGAAATCAAGAGTGTAAGTTTTTATGCGCTTAAAAGCATTTTCAGGACGAATGAGCAAATATGCCTGTTTCTGCCAAATGCAGCAAAATACTGAAAGGAAAGTGGGTTTGCCTTCATATTTGAGCCAGAACAACTCAGTTCAGCATGGAAATATCATTGCAACAGCTTTTATTTAGCCAGAAATCAAGAGTGTCAGTTTTTATGCGCTTAAAAGCATTTTCAGGCCGAATGAGCAAATATGCCTGTTTCTGCCAAATGCAGCAAAATACTGAAAGGAAAGTGGGTTTGCCTTCATATTTGAGCCAGAACAACTCAGTTCAGCATGGAAATATCATTGCAACAGCTTTTATTTAGCCAGAAATCAAGAGTGTAAGTTTTTATGCGCTTAAAAGCATTTTCAGGCCGAATGAGCAAATATGCCTGTTTCTGCCAAATGCAGCAAAATACTGAAACTAAAGTGGGTTTGCCTTCATATTTGAGCCAGAACAACTCAGTTCAGCATGGAAATATCATTGCAACAGCTTTTATTTAGCCAGAAATCAAGAGTGTAGGTTTTTATGCGCTTAAAAGCATTTTCAGGCCGAATGAGCAAATATGCCTGTTTCTGCCAAATGCAGCAAAATACTGAAACTAAAGTGGGTTTGCCTTCATATTTGAGCCAGAACAACTCAGTTCAGCATGGAAATATCATTGCAACAGCTTTTATTTAGCCAGAAATCAAGAGTGTAAGTTTTTATGCGCTTAAAAGCATTTTCAGGCCGAATGAGCAAATATGCCTGTTTCTGCCAAATGCAGCAAAATACTGAAAGGAAAGTGGGTTTGCCTTCATATTTGAGCCAGAACAACTCAGTTCAGCATGGAAATATCATTGCAACAGCTTTTATTTAGCCAGAAATCAAGAGTGTAAGTTTTTATGCGCTTAAAAGCATTTTCAGGCCGAATGAGCAAATATGCCTGTTTCTGCCAAATGCAGCAAAATACTGAAAGGAAAGTGGGTTTGCCTTCATATTTGAGCCAGAACAACTCAGTTCAGCATGGAAATATCATTGCAACAGCTTTTATTTAGCCAGAAATCAAGAGTGTAAGTTTTTATGCGCTTAAAAGCATTTTCAGGCCGAATGAGCAAATATGCCTGTTTCTGCCAAATGCAGCAAAATACTGAAAGGAAAGTGGGTTTGCCTTCATATTTGACCGAGACCAACTCAGTTCAGCATGGAAATATCATTGCAACAGCTTTTATTTAGCCAGAAATCAAGAGTGTAAGTTTTTATGCGCTTAAAAGCATTTTCAGGCCGAATGAGCAAATATGCCTGTTTCTGCCAAATGCAGCAAAATACTGAAAGGAAAGTGGGTTTGCCTTCATATTTGAGCCAGAACAACTCAGTTCAGCATGGAAATATCATTGCAACAGCTTTTATTTAGCCAGAAATCAAGAGTGTAAGTTTTTATGCGCTTAAAAGCATTTTCAGGCCGAATGAGCTGATTTCTGCCAAATGCAGCAAAATACTGAAAGGAAAGTGGGTTTGCCTTCATATTTGAGCCAGAACAACTCAGTTCAGCATGGAAATATCATTGCAACAGCTTTTATTTAGCCAGAAATCAAGAGTGTAAGTTTTTATGCGCTTAAAAGCATTTTCAGGCCGAATGAGCAAATATGCCTGTTTCTGCCAAATGCAGCAAAATACTGAAAGGAAAGTGGGTTTGCCTTCATATTTGAGCCAGAACAACTCAGTTCAGCATGGAAATATCATTGCAACAGCTTTTATTTAGCCAGAAATCAAGAGTGTAAGTTTTTATGCGCTTAAAAGCATTTTCAGGCCGAATGAGCAAATATGCCTGTTTCTGCCAAATGCAGCAAAATACTGAAAGGAAAGTGGGTTTGCCTTCATATTTGAGCCAGAACAACTCAGTTCAGCATGGAAATATCATTGCAACAGCTTTTATTTAGCCAGAAATCAAGAGTGTAAGTTTTTATGGGCTTAAAAGCATTTTCAGGACGAATGAGCAAATATGCCTGTTTCTGCCAAATGCAGCAAAATACTGAAAGGAAAGTGGGTTTGCCTTCATATTTGAGCCAGAACAACTCAGTTCAGCATGGAAATATCATTGCAACAGCTTTTATTTAGCCAGAAATCAAGAGTGTCAGTTTTTATGCGCTTAAAAGCATTTTCAGGCCGAATGAGCAAATATGCCTGTTTCTGCCAAATGCAGCAAAATACTGAAAGGAAAGTGGGTTTGCCTTCATATTTGAGCCAGAACAACTCAGTTCAGCATGGAAATATCATTGCAACAGCTTTTATTTAGCCAGAAATCAAGAGTGTAAGTTTTTATGCGCTTAAAAGCATTTTCAGGCCGAATGAGCTGATTTCTGCCAAATGCAGCAAAATACTGAAAGGAAAGTGGGTTTGCCTTCATATTTGAGCCAGAACAACTCAGTTCAGCATGGAAATATCATTGCAACAGCTTTTATTTAGCCAGAAATCAAGAGTGTAAGTTTTTATGCGCTTAAAAGCATTTTCAGGCCGAATGAGCAAATATGCCTGTTTCTGCCAAATGCAGCAAAATACTGAAAGGAAAGTGGGTTTGCCTTCATATTTGAGCCAGAACAACTCAGTTCAGCATGGAAATATCATTGCAACAGCTTTTATTTAGCCAGAAATCAAGAGTGTAAGTTTTTATGCGCTTAAAAGCATTTTCAGGCCGAATGAGCAAATATGCCTGTTTCTGCCAAATGCAGCAAAATACTGAAAGGAAAGTGGGTTTGCCTTCATATTTGAGCCAGAACAACTCAGTTCAGCATGGAAATATCATTGCAACAGCTTTTATTTAGCCAGAAATCAAGAGTGTAAGTTTTTATGCGCTTAAAAGCATTTTCAGGCCGAATGAGCAAATATGCCTGTTTCTGCCAAATGCAGCAAAATACTGAAAGGGAAGTGGGTTTGCCTTCATATTTGAGCCAGAACAACTCAGTTCAGCATGGAAATATCATTGCAACAGCTTTTATTTAGCCAGAAATCAAGAGTGTAAGTTTTTATGCGCTTAAAAGCATTTTCAGGCCGAATGAGCAAATATGCCTGTTTCTGCCAAATGCAGCAAAATACTGAAAGGAAAGTGGGTTTGCCTTCATATTTGACCGAGACCAACTCAGTTCAGCATGGAAATATCATTGCAACAGCTTTTATTTAGCCAGAAATCAAGAGTGTAAGTTTTTATGCGCTTAAAAGCATTTTCAGGCCGAATGAGCAAATATGCCTGTTTCTGCCAAATGCAGCAAAATACTGAAAGGAAAGTGGGTTTGCCTTCATATTTGAGCCAGAACAACTCAGTTCAGCATGGAAATATCATTGCAACAGCTTTTATTTAGCCAGAAATCAAGAGTGTAGTTTTTATGCGCTTAAAAGCATTTTCAGGCCGAATGAGCAAATATGCCTGTTTCTGCCAAATGCAGCAAAATACTGAAAGGAAAGTGGGTTTGCCTTCATATTTGAGCCAGAACAACTCAGTTCAGCATGGAAATATCATTGCAACAGCTTTTATTTAGCCAGAAATCAAGAGTGTAAGTTTTTATGCGCTTAAAAGCATTTTCAGGCCGAATGAGCAAATATGCCTGTTTCTGCCAAATGCAGCAAAATACTGAAAGGAAAGTGGGTTTGCCTTCATATTTGAGCCAGAACAACTCAGTTCAGCATGGAAATATCATTGCAACAGCTTTTATTTAGCCAGAAATCAAGAGTGTAAGTTTTTATGCGCTTAAAAGCATTTTCAGGCCGAATGAGCAAATATGCCTGTTTCTGCCAAATGCAGCAAAATACTGAAAGGAAAGTGGGTTTGCCTTCATATTTGAGCCAGAACAACTCAGTTCAGCATGGAAATATCATTGCAACAGCTTTTATTTAGCCAGAAATCAAGAGTGTAAGTTTTTATGCGCTTAAAAGCATTTTCAGGACGAATGAGCAAATATGCCTGTTTCTGCCAAATGCAGCAAAATACTGAAAGGAAAGTGGGTTTGCCTTCATATTTGAGCCAGAACAACTCAGTTCAGCATGGAAATATCATTGCAACAGCTTTTATTTAGCCAGAAATCAAGAGTGTCAGTTTTTATGCGCTTAAAAGCATTTTCAGGCCGAATGAGCAAATATGCCTGTTTCTGCCAAATGCAGCAAAATACTGAAAGGAAAGTGGGTTTGCCTTCATATTTGAGCCAGAACAACTCAGTTCAGCATGGAAATATCATTGCAACAGCTTTTATTTAGCCAGAAATCAAGAGTGTAAGTTTTTATGCGCTTAAAAGCATTTTCAGGCCGAATGAGCAAATATGCCTGTTTCTGCCAAATGCAGCAAAATACTGAAACTAAAGTGGGTTTGCCTTCATATTTGAGCCAGAACAACTCAGTTCAGCATGGAAATATCATTGCAACAGCTTTTATTTAGCCAGAAATCAAGAGTGTAGGTTTTTATGCGCTTAAAAGCATTTTCAGGCCGAATGAGCAAATATGCCTGTTTCTGCCAAATGCAGCAAAATACTGAAAGGAAAGTGGGTTTGCCTTCATATTTGAGCCAGAACAACTCAGTTTAGCATGGAAATATCATTGCAACAGCTTTTATTTAGCCAGAAATCAAGAGTGTCAGTTTTTATGCGCTTAAAAGCATTTTCAGGCCGAATGAGCAAATATGCCTGTTTCTGCCAAATGCAGCAAAATACTGAAAGGAAAGTGGGTTTGCCTTCATATTTGAGCCAGAACAACTCAGTTTAGCATGGAAATATCATTGCAACAGCTTTTATTTAGCCAGAAATCAAGAGTGTAAGTTTTTATGCGCTTAAAAGCATTTTCAGGCCGATTGAGCTGATTTCTGCCAAATGCAGCAAAATACTGAAAGGAAAGTGGGTTTGCCTTCATATTTGAGCCAGAACAACTCAGTTCAGCATGGAAATATCATTGCAACAGCTTTTATTTAGCCAGAAATCAAGAGTGTAAGTTTTTATGCGCTTAAAAGCATTTTCAGGCCGAATGAGCAAATATGCCTGTTTCTGCGAAATGCAGCAAAATACTGAAAGGAAAGTGGGTTTGCCTTCATATTTGAGCCAGAACAACTCAGTTCAGCATGGAAATATCATTGCAACAGCTTTTATTTAGCCAGAAATCAAGAGTGTAAGTTTTTATGCGCTTAAAAGCATTTCAGGCCGAATGAGCAAATATGCCTGTTTCTGCCAAATGCAGCAAAATACTGAAAGGAAAGTGGGTTTGCCTTCATATTTGAGCCAGAACAACTCAGTTCAGCATGGAAATATCATTGCAACAGCTTTTATTTAGCCAGAAATCAAGAGTGTAAGTTTTTATGCGCTTAAAAGCATTTTCAGGCCGAATGAGCAAATATGCCTGTTTCTGCCAAATGCAGCAAAATACTGAAAGGAAAGTGGGTTTGCCTTCATATTTGAGCCAGAACAACTCAGTTTAGCATGGAAATATCATTGCAACAGCTTTTATTTAGCCAGAAATCAAGAGTGTAAGTTTTTATGCGCTTAAAAGCATTTTCAGGCCGAATGAGCAAATATGCCTGTTTCTGCCAAATGCAGCAAAATACTGAAAGGAAAGTGGGTTTGCCTTCATATTTGAGCCAGAACAACTCACTTCAGCATGGAAATATCATTGCAACAGCTTTTATTTAGCCAGAAATCAAGAGTGTAAGTTTTTATGCGCTTAAAAGCATTTTCAGGCCGAATGAGCAAATATGCCTGTTTCTGCCAAATGCAGCCAAATACTGAAAGGAAAGTGGGTTTGCCTTCATATTTGAGCCAGAACAACTCAGTTCAGCATGGAAATATCATTGCAACAGCTTTTATTTAGCCAGAAATCAAGAGTGTAAGTTTTTATGTGCTTAAAAGCATTTTCAGGCCGAATGAGCAAATATGCCTGTTTCTGCCAAATGCAGCAAAATACTGAAAGGAAAGTGGGTTTGCCTTCATATTTGAGCCAGAACAACTCAGTTCAGCATGGAAATATCATTGCAACAGCTTTTATTTAGCCAGAAATCAAGAGTGTAAGTTTTTATGCGCTTAAAAGCATTTTCAGGCCGAATGAGCAAATATGCCTGTTTCTGCCAAATGCAGCAAAATACTGAAAGGAAAGTGGGTTTGCCTTCATATTTGAGCCAGAACAACTCAGTTCAGCATGGAAATATCATTGCAACAGCTTTTATTTAGCCAGAAATCAAGAGTGTAAGTTTTTATGCGCTTAAAAGCATTTTCAGGCCGAATGAGCAAATATGCCTGTTTCTGCCAAATGCAGCAAAATACTGAAAGGAAAGTGGGTTTGCCTTCATATTTGAGCCAGAACAACTCAGTTCAGCATGGAAATATCATTGCAACAGCTTTTATTTAGCCAGAAATCAAGAGTGTAAGTTTTTATGCGCTTAAAAGCATTTTCAGGCCGAATGAGCAAATATGCCTGTTTCTGCCAAATGCAGCAAAATACTGAAAGGAAAGTAGGTTTGCCTTCATATTTGAGCCAGAACAACTCAGTTCAGCATGGAAATATCATTGCAACAGCTTTTATTTAGCCAGAAATCAAGAGTGTAAGTTTTTATGCGCTTAAAAGCATTTTCAGGCCGAATGAGCAAATATGCCTGTTTCTGCCAAATGCAGCAAAATACTGAAAGGAAAGTGGGTTTGCCTTCATATTTGAGCCAAAACAACTCAGTTCAGCATGGAAATATCATTGCAACAGCTTTTATTTAGCCAGAAATCAAGAGTGTAAGTTTTTATGCGCTTAAAAGCATTTTCAGGCCGAATGAGCAAATATGCCTGTTTCTGCCAAATGCAGCAAAATACTGAAAGGAAAGTGGGTTTGCCTTCATATTTGAGCCAAAACAACTCAGTTCAGCATGGAAATATCATTGCAACAGCTTTTATTTAGCCAGAAATCAAGAGTGTAAGTTTTTATGCGCTTAAAAGCATTTTCAGGCCGAATGAGCAAATTTGCCTGTTTCTGCCAAATGCAGCAAAATACTGAAGGGAATGTGGGTTTGCCTTCATATTTGAGCCAGAACAACTCAGTTCAGCATGGAAATATCATTGCAACAGCTTTTATTTAACCAGAAATTGAGAGTGTAAGTTTTTATGCGCTTAAAAGCATTTTCAGGCCGATTGAGCAAATATGCCTGTTTCTGCCAAATGCAGCAAAATACTGAAAGGAAAGTGGGTTTGCCTTCATATTTGAGCCAGAACAACTCAGTTCAGCATGGAAATATCATTGCAACAGCTTTTATTTAGCCAGAAATCAAGAGTGTAAGTTTTTATGCGCTTAAAAGCATTTTCAGGCCGAATGAGCAAATATGCCTGTTTCTGCCAAATGCAGCAAAATACTGAAAGGAAAGTGGGTTTGCCTTCATATTTGAGGCAGAACAACTCACTTCAGCATGGAAATATCATTGCAACAGCTTTTATTTAGCCAGAAATCAAGAGTGTAAGTTTTTATGCGCTTAAAAGCATTTTCAGGCCGAATGAGCTGATTTCTGCCAAATGCAGCAAAATACTGAAAGGAAAGTGGGTTTGCCTTCATATTTGAGCCAGAACAACTCAGTTCAGCATGGAAATATCATTGCAACAGCTTTTATTTAGCCAGAAATCAAGAGTGTAAGTTTTTATGCGCTTAAAAGCATTTTCAGGCCGAATGAGCAAATATGCCTGTTTCTGCCAAATGCAGCAAAATACTGAAAGGAAAGTGGGTTTGCCTTCATATTTGAGCCAGAACAACTCAGTTCAGCATGGAAATATCATTGCAACAGCTTTTATTTAGCCAGAAATCAAGAGTGTAGGTTTTTATGCGCTTAAAAGCATTTTCAGGCCGAATGAGCAAATATGCCTGTTTCTGCCAAATGTAGCAAAATACTGAAAGGAAAGTGGGTTTGCCTTCATATTTGAGCCAGAACAACTCAGTTCAGCATGGAAATATCATTGCAACAGCTTTTATTTAGCCAGAAATCAAGAGTGTAAGTTTTTATGCGCTTAAAAGCATTTTCAGGCCGAATGAGCAAATATGCCTGTTTCTGCCAAATGCAGCAAAATACTGAAAGGAAAGTGGGTTTGCCTTCATATTTGAGCCAGAACAACTCAGTTCAGCATGGAAATATCATTGCAACAGCTTTTATTTAGCCAGAAATCAAGAGTGTAAGTTTTTATGCGCTTAAAAGCATTTTCTGGCCGAATGAGCAAATATGCCTGTTTCTGCCAAATGCAGCAAAATACTGAAAGGAAAGTGGGTTTGCCTTAATATTTGAGCCAGAACAACTCAGTTCAGCATGGAAATATCATTGCAACAGCTTTTATTTAGCCAGAAATCAAAAGTGTAGGTTTTTATGCGCTTAAAAGCATTTTCAGGCCGAATGAGCAAATATGCCTGTTTCTGCCAAATGCAGCAAAATACTGAAAGGAAAGTGGGTTTGCCTTCATATTTGAGCCAGAACAACTCAGTTCAGCATGGAAATATCATTGCAACAGCTTTTATTTAGCCAGAAATCAAGAGTGTAAGTTTTTATGCGCTTAAAAGCATTTTCAGGCCGAATGAGCAAATATGCCTGTTTCTGCCAAATGCAGCAAAATACTGAAAGGAAAGTGGGTTTGCCTTCATATTTGAGGCAGAACAACTCACTTCAGCATGGAAATATCATTGCAACAGCTTTTATTTAGCCAGAAATCAAGAGTGTAAGTTTTTATGCGCTTAAAAGCATTTTCAGGCCGAATGAGCTGATTTCTGCCAAATGCAGCAAAATACTGAAAGGAAAGTGGGTTTGCCTTCATATTTGAGCCAGAACAACTCAGTTCAGCATGGAAATATCATTGCAACAGCTTTTATTTAGCCAGAAATCAAGAGTGTAGGTTTTTATGCGCTTAAAAGCATTTTCAGGCCGAATGAGCAAATATGCCTGTTTCTGCCAAATGTAGCAAAATACTGAAAGGAAAGTGGGTTTGCCTTCATATTTGAGCCAGAACAACTCAGTTCAGCATGGAAATATCATTGCAACAGCTTTTATTTAGCCAGAAATCAAGAGTGTAAGTTTTTATGCGCTTAAAAGCATTTTCAGGCCGAATGAGCAAATATGCCTGTTTCTGCCAAATGCAGCAAAATACTGAAAGGAAAGTGGGTTTGCCTTCATATTTGAGCCAGAACAACTCAGTTCAGCATGGAAATATCATTGCAACAGCTTTTATTTAGCCAGAAATCAAGAGTGTAAGTTTTTATGCGCTTAAAAGCATTTTCTGGCCGAATGAGCAAATATGCCTGTTTCTGCCAAATGCAGCAAAATACTGAAAGGAAAGTGGGTTTGCCTTAATATTTGAGCCAGAACAACTCAGTTCAGCATGGAAATATCATTGCAACAGCTTTTATTTAGCCAGAAATCAAAAGTGTAGGTTTTTATGCGCTTAAAAGCATTTTCAGGCCGAATGAGCAAATATGCCTGTTTCTGCCAAATGCAGCAAAATACTGAAAGGAAAGTGGGTTTGCCTTCATATTTGAGCCAGAACAACTCAGTTCAGCATGGAAATATCATTGCAACAGCTTTTATTTAGCCAGAAATCAAGAGTGTAAGTTTTTATGCGCTTAAAAGCATTTTCATGCCGAATGAGCAAATATGCCTGTTTCTGCCAAATGCAGCAAAATACTGAAAGGAAAGTGGGTTTGCCTTCATATTTGAGCCAGAACAACTCAGTTCAGCATGGAAATATCATTGCAACAGCTTTTATTTAGCCAGAAATCAAGAGTGTAAGTTTTTATGCGCTTAAAAGCATTTTCAGGCCGAATGAGCAAATATGCCTGTTTCTGCCAAATGCAGCAAAATACTGAAAGGAAAGTGGGTTTGCCTTCATATTTGAGCCAGAACAACTCAGTTCAGCATGGAAATATCATTGCAACAGCTTTTATTTAGCCAGAAATCAAGAGTGTAAGTTTTTATGCGCTTAAAAGCATTTTCAGGCCGAATGAGCAAATATGCCTGTTTCTGCCAAATGCAGCAAAATACTGAAAGGAAAGTGGGTTTGCCTTCATATTTGAGCCAGAACAACTCAGTTCAGCATGGAAATATCATTGCAACAGCTTTTATTTAGCCAGAAATCAAGAGTGTAAGTTTTTATGCGCTTAAAAGCATTTTCAGGCCGAATGAGCAAATATGCCTGTTTCTGCCAAATGCAGCAAAATACTGAAAGGAAAGTGGGTTTGCCTTCATATTTGAGCCAGAACAACTCAGTTCAGCATGGAAATATCATTGCAACAGCTTTTATTTAGCCAGAAATCAAGAGTGTAAGTTTTTATGCGCTTAAAAGCATTTTCAGGCCGAATGAGCAAATATGCCTGTTTCTGCCAAATGCAGCAAAATACTGAAAGGAAAGTGGGTTTGCCTTCATATTTGAGGCAGAACAACTCACTTCAGCATGGAAATATCATTGCAACAGCTTTTATTTAGCCAGAAATCAAGAGTGTAAGTTTTTATGCGCTTAAAAGCATTTTCAGGCCGAATGAGCAAATATGCCTGTTTCTGCCAAATGCAGCAAAATACTGAAAGGAAAGTGGGTTTGCCTTCATATTTGAGCCAAAACAACTCAGTTCAGCATGGAAATATCATTGCAACAGCTTTTATTTAGCCAGAAATCAAGAGTGTAAGTTTTTATGCGCTTAAAAGCATTTTCAGGCCGAATGAGCAAATATGCCTGTTTCTGCCAAATGCAGCAAAATACTGAAAGGAAAGTGGGATTGCCTTCATATTTGAGCCAAAACAACTCAGTTCAGCATGGAAATATCATTGCAACAGCTTTTATTTAGCCAGAAATCAAGAGTGTAAGTTTTTATGCGCTTAAAAGCATTTTCAGGCCGAATGAGCAAATATGCCTGTTTCTGCCAAATGCAGCAAAATACTGAAGGGAATGTGGGTTTGCCTTCATATTTGAGCCAGAACAACTCAGTTCAGCATGGAAATATCATTGCAACAGCTTTTATTTAACCAGAAATTGAGAGTGTAAGTTTTTATGCGCTTAAAAGCATTTTCAGGCCGAATGAGCAAATATGCCTGTTTCTGCCAAATGCAGCAAAATACTGAAAGGAAAGTGGGTTTGCCTTCATATTTGAGGCAGAACAACTCACTTCAGCATGGAAATATCATTGCAACAGCTTTTATTTAGCCAGAAATCAAGAGTGTAAGTTTTTATGCGCTTAAAAGCATTTTCAGGCCGAATGAGCTGATTTCTGCCAAATGAAGCAAAATACTGAAAGGAAAGTGGGTTTGCCTTCATATTTGAGCCAGAACAACTCAGTTCAGCATGGAAATATCATTGCAACAGCTTTTATTTAGCCAGAAATCAAGAGTGTAAGTTTTTATGCGCTTAAAAGCATTTTCAGGCCGAATGAGCAAATATGCCTGTTTCTGCCAAATGCAGCAAAATACTGAAAGGAAAGTGGGTTTGCCTTCATATTTGAGCCAGAACAACTCAGTTCAGCATGGAAATATCATTGCAACAGCTTTTATTTAGCCAGAAATCAAGAGTGTAGGTTTTTATGCGCTTAAAAGCATTTTCAGGCCGAATGAGCAAATATGCCTGTTTCTGCCAAATGTAGCAAAATACTGAAAGGAAAGTGGGTTTGCCTTCATATTTGAGCCAGAACAACTCAGTTCAGCATGGAAATATCATTGCAACAGCTTTTATTTAGCCAGAAATCAAGAGTGTAAGTTTTTATGCGCTTAAAAGCATTTTCAGGCCGAATGAGCAAATATGCCTGTTTCTGCCAAATGCAGCAAAATACTGAAAGGAAAGTGGGTTTGCCTTCATATTTGAGCCAGAACAACTCAGTTCAGCATGGAAATATCATTGCAACAGCTTTTATTTAGCCAGAAATCAAGAGTGTAAGTTTTTATGCGCTTAAAAGCATTTTCAGGCCGAATGAGCAAATATGCCTGTTTCTGCCAAATGCAGCAAAATACTGAAAGGAAAGTGGGTTTGCCTTCATATTTGAGCCAGAACAACTCAGTTCAGCATAGAAATATCATTGCAACAGCTTTTATTTAGCCAGAAATCAAGAGTGTAAGTTTTTATGCGCTTAAAAGCATTTTCAGGCCGAATGAGCAAATATGCCTGTTTCAGCCAAATGCAGCAAAATACTGAAAGGAAAGTGGGTTTGCCTTCATATTTGAGCCAGAACAACTCAGTCCAGCATGGAAATATCATTGCAACAGCTTTTATTTAGCCAGAAATCAAGAATGTAAGTTTTTATGCGCTTAAAAGCATTTTCAGGCCAAATGAGCTGATTTCTGCCAAATGCAGCAAAATACTGAAAGGAAAGTGGGTTTTCCTTCATATTTGAGCCAGAACAACTCAGTTCAGCATGGAAATATCATTGCAACAGCTTTTATTTAGCCAGAAATCAAGAGTGTAAGTTTTTATGCGCTTAAAAGCATTTTCAGGCCGAATGAGCAAATATGCCTGTTTCTGCCAAATGCAGCAAAATACTGAAAGGAAAGTGGGTTTGCCTTCATATTTGAGCCAGAACAACTCAGTTCAGCATGGAAATATCATTGCAACAGCTTTTATTTAGCCAGAAATCAAGAGTGTAAGTTTTTATGCGCTTAAAAGCATTTTCAGGCCGAATGAGCAAATATGCCTGTTTCTGCCAAATGCAGCAAAATACTGAAAGGAAAGTGGGTTTGCCTTCATATTTGAGCCAGAACAACTCAGTTCAATATGGAAATATCATTGCAACAGCTTTTATTTAGCCAGAAATCAAGAGTGTAAGTTTTTATGCGCTTAAAAGCATTTTCAGGCCGAATGAGCAAATATGCCTGTTTCTGCCAAATGCAGCAAAATACTGAAAGGAAAGTGGGTTTGCCTTCATATTTGAGCCAAAACAACTCAGTTCAGCATGGAAATATCATTGCAACAGCTTTTATTTAGCCAGAAATCAAGAGTGTAAGTTTTTATGCGCTTAAAAGCATTTTCAGGCCGAATGAGCAAATATGCCTGTTTCTGCCAAATGCAGCAAAATACTGAAGGGAATGTGGGTTTGCCTTCATATTTGAGCCAGAACAACTCAGTTCAGCATGGAAATATCATTGCAACAGCTTTTATTTAACCAGAAATTGAGAGTGTAAGTTTTTATGCGCTTAAAAGCATTTTCAGGCCGAATGAGCAAATATGCCTGTTTCTGCAAAATGCAGCAAAATACTGAAAGGAAAGTGGGTTTGCCTTCATATTTGAGCCAGAACAACTCAGTTCAGCATGGAAATATCATTGCAACAGCTTTTATTTAGCCAGAAATCAAGAGTGTAAGTTTTTATGCGCTTAAAAGCATTTTCAGGCCGAATGAGCAAATATGCCTGTTTCTGCCAAATGCAGCAAAATACTGAAAGGAAAGTGGGTTTGCCTTCATATTTGAGCCAAAACAACTCAGTTCAGCATGGAAATATCATTGCAACAGCTTTTATTTAGCCAGAAATCAAGAGTGTAAGTTTTTATGCGCTTAAAAGCATTTTCAGGCCGAATGAGCAAATATGCCTGTTTCTGCCAAATGCAGCAAAATACTGAAAGGAAAGTGGGATTGCCTTCATATTTGAGCCAAAACAACTCAGTTCAGCATGGAAATATCATTGCAACAGCTTTTATTTAGCCAGAAATCAAGAGTGTAAGTTTTTATGCGCTTAAAAGCATTTTCAGGCCGAATGAGCAAATATGCCTGTTTCTGCCAAATGCAGCAAAATACTGAAGGGAATGTGGGTTTGCCTTCATATTTGAGCCAGAACAACTCAGTTCAGCATGGAAATATCATTGCAACAGCTTTTATTTAACCAGAAATTGAGAGTGTAAGTTTTTATGCGCTTAAAAGCATTTTCAGGCCGAATGAGCAAATATGCCTGTTTCTGCCAAATGCAGCAAAATACTGAAAGGAAAGTGGGTTTGCCTTCATATTTGAGCCAGAACAACTCAGTTCAGCATGGAAATATCATTGCAACAGCTTTTATTTAGCCAGAAATCAAGAGTGTAAGTTTTTATGCGCTTAAAAGCATTTTCAGGCCGAATGAGCAAATATGCCTGTTTCTGCCAAATGCAGCAAAATACTGAAAGGAAAGTGGGTTTGCCTTCATATTTGAGGCAGAACAACTCACTTCAGCATGGAAATATCATTGCAACAGCTTTTATTTAGCCAGAAATCAAGAGTGTAAGTTTTTATGCGCTTAAAAGCATTTTCAGGCCGAATGAGCTGATTTCTGCCAAATGAAGCAAAATACTGAAAGGAAAGTGGGTTTGCCTTCATATTTGAGCCAGAACAACTCAGTTCAGCATGGAAATATCATTGCAACAGCTTTTATTTAGCCAGAAATCAAGAGTGTAAGTTTTTATGCGCTTAAAAGCATTTTCAGGCCGAATGAGCAAATATGCCTGTTTCTGCCAAATGCAGCAAAATACTGAAAGGAAAGTGGGTTTGCCTTCATATTTGAGCCAGAACAACTCAGTTCAGCATGGAAATATCATTGCAACAGCTTTTATTTAGCCAGAAATCAAGAGTGTAGGTTTTTATGCGCTTAAAAGCATTTTCAGGCCGAATGAGCAAATATGCCTGTTTCTGCCAAATGTAGCAAAATACTGAAAGGAAAGTGGGTTTGCCTTCATATTTGAGCCAGAACAACTCAGTTCAGCATGGAAATATCATTGCAACAGCTTTTATTTAGCCAGAAATCAAGAGTGTAAGTTTTTATGCGCTTAAAAGCATTTTCAGGCCGAATGAGCAAATATGCCTGTTTCTGCCAAATGCAGCAAAATACTGAAAGGAAAGTGGGTTTGCCTTCATATTTGAGCCAGAACAACTCAGTTCAGCATGGAAATATCATTGCAACAGCTTTTATTTAGCCAGAAATCAAGAGTGTAAGTTTTTATGCGCTTAAAAGCATTTTCTGGCCGAATGAGCAAATATGCCTGTTTCTGCCAAATGCAGCAAAATACTGAAAGGAAAGTGGGTTTGCCTTCATATTTGAGCCAGAACAACTCAGTTCAGCATGGAAATATCATTGCAACAGCTTTTATTTAGCCAGAAATCAAGAGTGTAAGTTTTTATGCGCTTAAAAGCATTTTCAGGCCGAATGAGCAAATATGCCTGTTTCTGCCAAATGCAGCAAAATACTGAAAGGAAAGTGGGTTTGCCTTCATATTTGAGCCAGAACAACTTAGTTCAGCATGGAAATATCATTGCAACAGCTTTTATTTAGCCAGAAATCAAGAGTGTAAGTTTTTATGCGCTTAAAAGCATTTTCAGGCCGAATGAGCAAATATGCCTGTTTCTGCCAAATGCAGCAAAATACTGAAAGGAAAGTGGGTTTGCCTTCATATTTGAGCCAGAACAACTCAGTTCAGCATAGAAATTTCATTGCAACAGCTTTTATTTAGCCAGAAATCAAGAGTGTAAGTTTTTATGCGCTTAAAAGCATTTTCAGGCCGAATGAGCAAATATGCCTGTTTCAGCCAAATGCAGCAAAATACTGAAAGGAAAGTGGGTTTGCCTTCATATTTGAGCCAGAACAACTCAGTCCAGCATGGAAATATCATTGCAACAGCTTTTATTTAGCCAGAAATCAAGAATGTAAGTTTTTAAGCGCTTAAAAGCATTTTCAGGCCAAATGAGCTGATTTCTGCCAAATGCAGCAAAATACTGAAAGGAAAGTGGGTTTTCCTTCATATTTGAGCCAGAACAACTCAGTTCAGCATGGAAATATCATTGCAACAGCTTTTATTTAGCCAGAAATCAAGAGTGTAAGTTTTTATGCGCTTAAAAGCATTTTCAGGCCGAATGAGCAAATATGCCTGTTTCTGCCAAATGCAGCAAAATACTGAAAGGAAAGTGGGTTTGCCTTCATATTTGAGCCAAAACAACTCAGTTCAGCATGGAAATATCATTGCAACAGCTTTTATTTAGCCAGAAATCAAGAGTGTAAGGTTTTATGCGCTTAAAAGCATTTTCAGGCCGAATGAGCAAATATGCCTGTTTCTGCCAAATGCAGCAAAATACTGAAAGGAAAGTGGGTTTGCCTTCATATTTGAGCCAAAACAACTCAGTTCAGCATGGAAATATCATTGCAACAGCTTTTATTTAGCCAGAAATCAAGAGTGTAAGTTTTTATGCGCTTAAAAGCATTTTCAGGCCGAATGAGCAAATATGCCTGTTTCTGCCAAATGCAGCAAAATACTGAAGGGAATGTGGGTTTGCCTTCATATTTGAGCCAGAACAACTCAGTTCAGCATGGAAATATCATTGCAACAGCTTTTATTTAACCAGAAATTGAGAGTGTAAGTTTTTATGCGCTTAAAAGCATTTTCAGGCCGAATGAGCAAATATGCCTGTTTCTGCCAAATGCAGCAAAATACTGAAAGGAAAGTGGGTTTGCCTTCATATTTGAGCCAGAACAACTCAGTTCAGCATGGAAATATCATTGCAACAGCTTTTATTTAGCCAGAAATCAAGAGTGTAAGTTTTTATGCGCTTAAAAGCATTTTCAGGCCGAATGAGCAAATATGCCTGTTTCTGCCAAATGCAGCAAAATACTGAAAGGAAAGTGGGTTTGCCTTCATATTTGAGCCAGAACAACTCAGTTCAGCATGGAAATATCATTGCAACAGCTTTTATTTAACCAGAAATCAAGAGTGTAAGTTTTTATGCGCTTAAAAGCATTTTCAGGCCGAATGAGCAAATATGCCTGTTTCTGCCAAATGCAGCAAAATACTGAAAGGAAAGTGGGTTTGCCTTCATATTTGAGCCAAAACAACTCAGTTCAGCATGGAAATATCATTGCAACAGCTTTTATTTAGCCAGAAATCAAGAGTGTAAGGTTTTATGCGCTTAAAAGCATTTTCAGGCCGAATGAGCAAATATGCCTGTTTCTGCCAAATGCAGCAAAATACTGAAAGGAAAGTGGGTTTGCCTTCATATTTGAGCCAAAACAACTCAGTTCAGCATGGAAATATCATTGCAACAGCTTTTATTTAGCCAGAAATCAAGAGTGTAAGTTTTTATGCGCTTAAAAGCATTTTCAGGCCGAATGAGCAAATATGCCTGTTTCTGCCAAATGCAGCAAAATACTGAAGGGAATGTGGGTTTGCCTTCATATTTGAGCCAGAACAACTCAGTTCAGCATGGAAATATCATTGCAACAGCTTTTATTTAACCAGAAATTGAGAGTGTAAGTTTTTATGCGCTTAAAAGCATTTTCAGGCCGAATGAGCAAATATGCCTGTTTCTGCCAAATGCAGCAAAATACTGAAAGGAAAGTGGGTTTGCCTTCATATTTGAGCCAGAACAACTCAGTTCAGCATGGAAATATCATTGCAACAGCTTTTATTTAGCCAGAAATCAAGAGTGTAAGTTTTTATGCGCTTAAAAGCATTTTCAGGCCGAATGAGCAAATATGCCTGTTTCTGCCAAATGCAGCAAAGTACTGAAAGGAAAGTGGGTTTGCCTTCATATTTGAGGCAGAACAACTCACTTCAGCATGGAAATATCATTGCAACAGCTTTTATTTAGCCAGAAATCAAGAGTGTAAGTTTTTATGCGCTTAAAAGCATTTTCAGGCCGAATGAGCTGATTTCTGCCAAATGCAGCAAAATACTGAAAGGAAAGTGGGTTTGCCTTCATATTTGAGCCAGAACAACTCAGTTCAGCATGGAAATATCATTGCAACAGCTTTTATTTAGCCAGAAATCAAGAGTGTAAGTTTTTATGCGCTTAAAAGCATTTTCAAGCCGAATGAGCAAATATGCCTGTTTCTGCCAAATGCAGCAAAATACTGAAAGGAAAGTGGGTTTGCCTTCATATTTGAGCCAAAACAACTCAGTTCAGCATGGAAATATCATTGCAACAGCTTTTATTTAGCCAGAAATCAAGAGTGTAAGTTTTTATGCGCTTAAAAGCATTTTCATGCCGAATGAGCAAATATGCCTGTTTCTGCCAAATGCAGCAAAATACTGAAGGGAAAGTGGGTTTGCCTTCATATTTGAGCCAGAACAACTCAGTTCAGCATGGAAATATCATTGCAACAGCTTTTATTTAGCCAGAAATCAAGAGTGTAAGTTTTTATGCGCTTAAAAGCATTTTCAGGCCGAATGAGCAAATATGCCTGTTTCTGCCAAATGCAGCAAAATACTGAAAGGAAAGTGGGTTTGCCTTCATATTTGAGCCAGAACAACTCAGTTCAGCATGGAAATATCATTGCAACAGCTTTTATTTAGCCAGAAATCAAGAGTGTAAGTTTTTATGCGCTTAAAAGCATTTTCTGGCCGAATGAGCAAATATGCCTGTTTCTGCCAAATGCAGCAAAATACTGAAAGGAAAGTGGGTTTGCCTTCATATTTGAGCCAGAACAACTCAGTTCAGCATGGAAATATCATTGCAACAGCTTTTATTTAGCCAGAAATCAAGAGTGTAAGTTTTTATGCGCTTAAAAGCATTTTCAGGCCGAATGAGCAAATATGCCTGTTTCTGCCAAATGCAGCAAAATACTGAAAGGAAAGTGGGTTTGCCTTCATATTTGAGCCAGAACAACTCAGTTCAGCATGGAAATATCATTGCAACAGCTTTTATTTAGCCAGAAATCAAGAGTGTAAGTTTTTATGCGCTTAAAAGCATTTTCAGGCCGAATGAGCAAATATGCCTGTTTCTGCCAAATGCAGCAAAATACTGAAAGGAAAGTGGGTTTGCCTTCATATTTGAGCCAGAACAACTCAGTTCAGCATGGAAATATCATTGCAACAGCTTTTATTTAGCCAGAAATCAAGAGTGTAAGTTTTTATGCGCTTAAAAGCATTTTCAGGCCGAATGAGCAAATATGCCTGTTTCTGCCAAATGCAGCAAAATACTGAAAGGAAAGTGGGTTTGCCTTCATATTTGAGCCAGAACAACTCAGTTCAGCATGGAAATATCATTGCAACAGCTTTTATTTAGCCAGAAATCAAGAGTGTAAGTTTTTATGCGCTTAAAAGCATTTTCAGGCCGAATGAGCAAATATGCCTGTTTCTGCCAAATGCAGCAAAATACTGAAAGGAAAGTGGGTTTGCCTTCATATTTGAGCCAGAACAACTCAGTTCAGCATGGAAATATCATTGCAACAGCTTTTATTTAGCCAGAAATCAAGAGTGTAAGTTTTTATGCGCTTAAAAGCATTTTCAGGCCGAATGAGCAAATATGCCTGTTTCTGCCAAATGCAGCAAAATACTGAAAGGAAAGTGGGTTTGCCTTCATATTTGAGCCAAAACAACTCAGTTCAGCATGGAAATATCATTGCAACAGCTTTTATTTAGCCAGAAATCAAGAGTGTAAGTTTTTATGCGCTTAAAAGCATTTTAAGGCCGAATGAGCAAATATGCCTGTTTCTGCCAAATGCAGCAAAATACTGAAAGGAAAGTGGGTTTGCCTTCATATTTGAGCCAAAACAACTCAGTTCAGCATGGAAATATCATTGCAACAGCTTTTATTTAGCCAGAAATCAAGAGTGTAAGTTTTTATGCGCTTAAAAGCATTTTCAGGCCGAATGAGCAAATATGCCTGTTTCTGCCAAATGCAGCAAAATACTGAAGGGAATGTGGGTTTGCCTTCATATTTGAGCCAGAACAACTCAGTTCAGCATGGAAATATCATTGCAACAGCTTTTATTTAGCCAGAAATCAAGAGTGTAAGTTTTTATGCGCTTAAAAGCATTTTTAGGCCGAATGAGCAAATATGCCTGTTTCTGCCAAATGCAGCAAAATACTGAAAGGAAAGTGGGTTTGCCTTCATATTTGAGCCAGAACAACTCAGTTCAGCATGGAAATATCATTGCAACAGCTTTTATTTAGCCAGAAATCAAGAGTGTAAGTTTTTATGCGCTTAAAAGCATTTTCAGGCCGAATGAGCAAATATGCCTGTTTCTGCCAAATGCAGCAAAATACTGAAAGGAAAGTGGGTTTGCCTTCATATTTGAGCCAGAACAACTCAGTTCAGCATGGAAATATCATTGCAACAGCTTTTATTTAGCCAGAAATAGAGTGTAGGTTTTTATGCGCTTAAAAGCATTTTCAGGCCGAATGAGCAAATATGCCTGTTTCTGCCAAATGCAGCAAAACACTGAAAGGAAAGTGGGTTTGCCTTCATATTTGAGCCAGAACAACTCAGTTCAGCATGGAAATATCATTGCAACAGCTTTTATTTAGCCAGAAATCAAGAGTGTAAGTTTTTATGCGCTTAAAAGCATTTTCAGGCCGAATGAGCAAATATGCCTGTTTCTGCCAAATGCAGCAAAATACTGAAAGGAAAGTGGGTTTGCCTTCATATTTGAGCCAGAACAACTCAGTCCAGCATGGAAATATCATTGCAACAGCTTTTATTTAGCCAGAAATCAAGAGTGTAAGTTTTTATGCGCTTAAAAGCATTTTCAGGCCAAATGAGCTGATTTCTGCCAAATGCAGCAAAATACTGAAAGGAAAGTGGGTTTGCCTTCATATTTGAGCCAGAACAACTCAGTTCAGCATGGAAATATCATTGCAACAGCTTTTATTTAGCCAGAAATCAAGAGTGTAAGTTTTTATGCGCTTAAAAGCATTTTCAGGCCGAATGAGCAAATATGCCAGTTTCTGCCAAATGCAGCAAAATACTGAAAGGAAAGTGGGTTTGCCTTCATATTTGAGCCAGAACAACTCAGTTCAGCATGGAAATATCATTGCAACAGCTTTTATTTAGCCAGAAATCAAGAGTGTAAGTTTTTATGCGCTTAAAAGCATTTTCAGGCCGAATGAGCAAATATGCCTGTTTCTGCCAAATGCAGCAAAATACTGAAAGGAAAGTGGGTTTGCCTTCATATTTGAGCCAGAACAACTCAGTTCAGCATGGAAATATCATTGCAACAGCTTTTATTTAGCCAGAAATCAAGAGTGTAAGTTTTTATGCGCTTAAAAGCATTTTCAGGCCGAATGAGCAAATATGCCTGTTTCTGCCAAATGCAGCAAAATACTGAAAGGAAAGTGGGTTTGCCTTCATATTTGAGCCAAAACAACTCAGTTCAGCATGGAAATATCATTGCAACAGCTTTTATTTAGCCAGAAATCAAGAGTGTAAGTTTTTATGCGCTTAAAAGCATTTTCAGGCCGAATGAGCAAATATGCCTGTTTCTGCCAAATGCAGCAAAATACTGAAAGGAAAGTGGGTTTGCCTTCATATTTGAGCCAAAACAACTCAGTTCAGCATGGAAATATCATTGCAACAGCTTTTATTTAGCCAGAAATCAAGAGTGTAAGTTTTTATGCGCTTAAAAGCATTTTCAGGCCGAATGAGCAAATATGCCTGTTTCTGCCAAATGCAGCAAAATACTGAAAGGAAAGTGGGTTTGCCTTCATATTTGAGCCAGAACAACTCAGTTCAGCATGGAAATATCATTGCAACAGCTTTTATTTAGCCAGAAATCAAGAGTGTAAGTTTTTATGCGCTTAAAAGCATTTTCAGGCCGAATGAGCAAATATGCCTGTTTCTGCCAAATGCAGCAAAATACTGAAAGGAAAGTGGGTTTGCCTTCATATTTGACCCAGAACAACTCAGTTCAGCATGGAAATATCATTGCAACAGCTTTTATTTAGCCAGAAATCAAGAGTGTTAGTTTTTATGCGCTTAAAAGCATTTTCAGGCCGAATGAGCTGATTTCTGCCAATTGCAGCAAAATACTGAAAGGAAAGTGGGTTTGCCTTCATATTTGAGCCAGAACAACTCAGTTCAGCATGGAAATATCATTGCAACAGCTTTTATTTAGCCAGAAATCAAGAGTGTAAGTTTTTATTCGCTTAAAAGCATTTTCAGGCCGAATGAGCAAATATGCTTTTTTCTGCCAAATGCATCAAAATACTGAAAGGAAAGTGGGTTTGCCTTCATATTTGACCCAGAACAACTCAGTTCAGCATGGAAATATCATTGCAACAGCTTTTATTTAGCCAGAAATCAAGAGTGTAAGTTTTTATGCGCTTAAAAGCATTTTCAGGCCGAATGAGCTGATTTCTGCCAAATGCAGCAAAATACTGAAAGGAAAGTGGGTTTGCCTTCATATTTGACCGAGACCAACTCAGTTCAGCATGGAAATATCATTGCAACAGCTTTTATTTAGCCAGAAATCAAGAGTGTTAGTTTTTATGCGCTTAAAAGCATTTTCAGGCCGAATGAGCAAATATGCCTGTTTCTGCCAAATGCAGCAATATACTGAAAGGAAAGTGGGTTTGCCTTCATATTTGAGCCAGAACAACTCAGTTCAGCATAGAAATATCATTGCAACAGCTTTTATTTAGCCAGAAATCAAGAGTGTAAGTTTTTATGCGCTTAAAAGCATTTTCAGGCCGAATGAGCTGATTTCTGCCAAATGCAGCAAAATACTGAAAGGAAAGTGGGTTTGCCTTCATATTTGACTGAGACCAACTCAGTTCAGCATGGAAATATCATTGCAACAGCTTTTATTTAGCCAGAAATCAAGAGTGTAAGTTTTTATGTGCTTAAAAGCATTTTCAGGCCGAATGAGCAAATATGCCTGTCTCTGCCAAATGCAGCAATATACTGAAAGGAAAGTGGGTTTGCCTTCATATTTGAGCCTGAACAACTCAGTTCAGCATGGAAATATCATTGCAACAGCTTTTATTTAGCCAGAAATCAAGAGTGTAAGTTTTTATGCGCTTAAAAGCATTTTCAGGCCGAATGAGCAAATATGCCTGTTTCTGCCAAATGCAGCAAAATACTGAAAGGAAAGTGGGTTTGCCTTCATATTTGAGCCAGAACAACTCAGTTCAGCATGGAAATATCATTGCAACAGCTTTTATTTAGCCAGAAATCAAGAGTGTAAGTTTTTATGCGCTTAAAAGCATTTTCAGGCCGAATGAGCTGATTTCTGCCAAATGCAGCAATATACTGAAAGGAAAGTGGGTTTGCCTTCATATTTGACCGAGACCAACTCAGTTCAGCATAGAAATATCATTGCAACAGCTTTTATTTAGCCAGAAATCAAGAGTGTAAGTTTTTATGCGCTTAAAAGCATTTTCAGGCCGAATGAGCAAATATGCCTGTTTCTGCCAAATGCAGCAAAATACTGACAGGAAAGTGGGTTTGCCTTCATATTTGACCGAGACCAACTCAGTTCAGCATGGAAATATTATTGGAACAGCTGTTATTTAGCCAGAAATCAAGAGTGTAAGTTTTTATGCCTTAAAAGCATTTTCAGGCCGAATGAGCTGATTTCTGCCAAATGCAGCAAAATACTGAAAGGAAAGTGGGTTTGCCTTCATATTTGTGCCAGAATAAGTCAGTTCAGCATGGAAATATCATTGCAACAGCTTTTATTTAGCCAGAAATCAAGAGTGTAAGTTTTTATGCGCTTAAAAGCATTTTCAGGCCGAATGAGCAAATATGCCTGTTTCTGCCAAATGCAGCAAAATACTGAAAGGAAAGTGGGTTTGCCTTCATATTTGAGCCAGAACAACTCAGTTCAGCATGGAAATATCATTGCAACAGCTTTTATTTAGCCAGAAACCAAGAGTGTAAGTTTTTATGCGCTTAAAAGCATTTTCAGGCCGAATGAGCTGATTTCTGCCAAATGCAGCAAAATACTGAAAGGAAAGTGGGTTTGCCTTCATATTTGACCGAGACCAACTCAGTTCAGCATGGAATTATCATTGCAACAGCTTTTATTTAGCCAGAAATCAAGAGTGTTAGTTTTTATGCGCTTAAAAGCATTTTCAGGCCGAATGAGCAAATATGACTGTTTCTCCCAAATGCAGCAATATACTGAAAGGAAAGTGGGTTTGCCTTCATATTTGAGCCAGAACAACTCAGTTCAGCATGGAAATATCATTGCAACAGCTTTAATTTAGCCAGAAATCAAGAGTGTAAGTTTTTATGCGCTTAAAAGCATTTTCAGGCCGAATGAGCTGATTTCTGCCAAATGCAGCAAAATACTGAAAGGAAAGTGGGTTTGCCTTCATATTTGAGCCAGAACAACTCAGTTCAGCATGGAAATATCATTGCAACAGCTTTTATTTAACCAGAAATTAAGAGTGTAAGTTTTTATGCGCTTAAAAGCATTTTCAGGCCGAATGAGCAAATATGCCTGTTTCTGCCAAATGCAGCAAAATACTGAAAGGAAAGTGGGTTTGCCTTCATATTTGAGCCAGAACAACTCAGTTCAGCATGGAAATATCATTGCAACAGCTTTTATTTAGGCAGAAATCAAGAGTTTAAGTGTTTATGCGCTTAAAAGCATTTTCAGGCCGAATGAGCAAATATGCCTGTTTCTGCCAAATGCAGCAAAATACTGAAAGGAAAGTGGGTTTACCTTCATAATTGAGCCAGAACAACTCAGTTCAGCATGGAAATATCATTGCAACAGCTTTTATTTAGCCAGAAATCAAGAGTGTAAGTTTTTATGCGCTTAAAAGCATTTTCAGGCCGAATGAGCAAATATGCCTGTTTCTGCCAAATGCAGCAAAATACTGAAAGGAAAGTGGGTTTGCCTTCATATTTGAGCCAGAACAACTCAGTTCAGCATGGAAATATCATTGCAACAGCTTTTATTTAGCCAGAAATCAAGAGTGTAAGTTTTTATGCGCTTAAAAGCATTTTCAGGCCGAATGAGCAAATATGCCTGTTTCTGCCAAATGCAGCAAAATACTGAAAGGAAAGTGGGTTTGCCTTCATATTTGAGCCAGAACAACTCAGTTCAGCATGGAAATATCATTGCAACAGCTTTTATTTAGCCAGAAATCAAGAGTGTAAGTTTTTATGCGCTTAAAAGCATTTTCAGGCCGAATGAGCTGATTTCTGCCAAATGCAGCAAAATACTGAAAGGAAAGTGGGTTTGCCTTCATATTTGAGCCAGAACAACTCAGTTAAGCATGGAAATATCATTGCAACAGCTTTTATTTAGCCAGAAATCAAGAGTGTAAGTTTTTATGTGCTTAAAAGCATTTTCAGGCCGAATGAGCTGATTTCTGCCAAATGCAGCAAAATACTGAAAGGAAAGTGGGTTTGCCTTCATATTTGAGCCAGAACAACTCAGTTCAGCATGGAAATATCATTGCAACAGCTTTTACTTAGCCAGAAATCAAGAGTGTAAGTTTTTATGCGCTTAAAAGCATTTTCAGGCCGAATGAGCTGATTTCTGCCAAATGCAGCAAAATACTGAAAGGAAAGTGGGTTTGCCTTCATATGTGACCGAGACCAACTCAGTTCAGCATGGAAATATCATTGCAACAGCTTTTATTTAGCCAGAAATCAAGAGTGTAAGTTTTTATGCGCTTAAAAGCATTTTCAGGCCGAATGAGCAAATATACCTGTTTCTGCCAAATGCAGCAAAATACTGAAAGGAAAGTGGGTTTGCCTTCATATTTGACCCAGAATAACTCAGTTCAGCATGGAAATATCATTGCAACAGCTTTTATTTAGCCAGAAATCAAGAGTGTAAGTTTTTATGCGCTTAAAAGCATTTTCAGGCCGAATGAGCTGATTTCTGCCAAATGCAGCAAAATACTGAAAGGAAAGTGGGTTTGCCTTCATATTTGACCGAGACCAACTCAGTTCAGCATGGAAATATCATTGCAACAGCTTTTATTTAGCCAGAAATCAAGAGTGTTAGTTTTTATGCGCTTAAAAGCATTTTCAGGCCGAATGAGCAAATATGCCTGTTTCTCCCAAATGCAGCAAAATACTGAAAGGAAAGTGGGTTTGCCTTCATATTTGAGCCAGAACAACTAAGTTCAGCATGGAAATATCATTGCAACAGCTTTTATTTAGCCAGAAATCAAGAGTGTAAGTTTTTATGCGCTTAAAAGCATTTTCAGGCCGAATGAGCAAATATGCTTGTTTCTGCCAAATGCAGCAAAATACTGAAAGGAAAGTGGGTTTGCCTTCATATTTGACCCAGAACAACTCAGTTCAGCATGGAAATATCATTGCTACAGCTTTTATTTAGCCAGAAATAAAGAGTGTAAGTTTTTATGCGCTTAAAAGCATTTTCAGGCCGAATGAGCTGATTTCTGCCAAATGCAGCAAAATACTGAAAGGAAAGTGGGTTTGCCTTCATATTTGACCCAGAATAACTCAGTTCAGCATGGAAATATCATTGCAACAGCTTTTATTTAGCCAGAAATCAAGAGTGTAAGTTTTTATGCGCTTAAAAGCATTTTCAGGCCGAATGAGCTGATTTCTGCCAAATGCAGCAAAATACTGAAAGGAAAGTGGGTTTGCCTTCATATTTGACCGAGACCAACTCAGTTCAGCATGGAAATATCATTGCAACAGCTTTTATTTAGCCAGAAATCAAGAGTGTAAGTTTTTATGCGCTTAAAAGCATTTTCAGGCCGAATGAGCAAATATGCCTGTTTCTGCCAAATGCAGCAAAATACTGAAAGGAAAGTGAGTTTGCCTTCATATTTGAGCCAGAACAACTCAGTTCAGCATGGAAATATCATTGCAACAGCTTTTATTTAGCCAGAAATCAAGAGTGTAAGTTTTTATGAGCTTAAAAGCATTGTCAGGCCGAATGAGCAAATATGCCTGTTTCTGCCAAATGCAGCAAAATACTGAAAGGAAAGTGGGTTTGCCTTCATATTTGAGCCAGAACAACTCAGTTCAGCATGGAAATATCATTGCAACAGGTTTTATTTAGCCAGAAATCAAGAGTGTAAGTTTTTATGCGCTTAAAAGCATTTTCAGGCCGAATGAGATGATTTCTGCCAAATGCAGCAAAATACTGAAAGGAAAGTGGGTTTGCCTTCATATTTGAGCCAGAACAACTCAGTTCAGCATGGAAATATCATTGCAACAGCTTTTATTTAGCCAGAAATCAAGAGTGTAAGTTTTTATGCGCTTAAAAGCATTTTCAGGCCGAATGAGCTGATTTCTGCCAAATGCAGCAAAATACTGAAAGGAAAGTGGGTTTGCCTTCATATTTGACCGAGACCAACTCAGTTCAGCATGGAAATATCATTGCAACAGCTTTTATTTAGCCAGAAATCAAGAGTGTAAGTTTTTATGCGCTTAAAAGCATTTTCAGGCCGAATGAGCAAATATGCCTGTTTCTGCCAAATGCAGCAAAATACTGAAAGGAAAGTGGGTTTGCCTTCATATTTGAGCCAGAACAACTCAGTTCAGCATGGAAATATCATTGCAACAGGTTTTATTTAGCCAGAAATCAAGAGTGTAAGTTTTTATGCGCTTAAAAGCATTTTCAGGCCGAATGAGATGATTTCTGCCAAATGCAGCAAAATACTGAAAGGAAAGTGGGTTTGCCTTCATATTTGAGCCAGAACAACTCAGTTCAGCATGGAAATATCATTGCAACAGCTTTTATTTAGCCAGAAATCAAGAGTGTAAGTTTTTATGCGCTTAAAAGCATTTTCAGGCCGAATGAGCTGATTTCTGCCAAATGCAGCAAAATACTGAAAGGAAAGTGGGTTTGCCTTCATATTTGACCGAGACCAACTCAGTTCAGCATGGAAATATCATTGCAACAGCTTTTATTTAGCCAGAAATCAAGAGTGTAAGTTTTTATGCGCTTAAAAGCATTTTCAGGCCGAATGAGCAAATATGCCTCTTTCTGCCAAATGCAGCAAAATACTGAAAGGAAAGTGGGTTTGCCTTCATATTTGAGCCAGAACAACTCAGTTCAGCATGGAAATATCATTGCAACAGCTTTAATTTAGCCAGAAATCAAGAGTGTAAGTTTTTATGCGCTTAAAAGCATTTTCAAGCCGAATGAGCTGATTTCTGCCAAATGCAGCAAAATACTGAAAGGAAAGTGGGTTTGCCTTCATAATTGAGCCAGAACAACTCAGTTCAGCATGGAAATATCATTGCAACAGCTTTTATTTAGCCAGAAATCAAGAGTGTAAGTTTTTATGCGCTTAAAAGCATTTTCAGGCCGAATGAGCAAATATGCTTGTTTCTGCCAAATGCATCAAAATACTGAAAGGAAAGTGGGTTTGCCTTCATATTTGACCCAGAACAACTCAGTTCAGCATGGAAATATCATTGCAACAGCTTTTATTTAGCCAGAAATCAAGAGTGTTAGTTTTTATGCGCTTAAAAGCATTTTCAGGCCGAATGAGCAAATATGCTTGTTTCTGCCAAATGCATCAAAATACTGAAAGGAAAGTGGGTTTGCCTTCATATCTGACCCAGAACAACTCAGTTCAGCATGGAAATATCATTGCAACAGCTTTTATTTAGCCAGAAATCAAGAGTGTAAGTTTTTATGCCCTTAAAAGCATTTTCAGGCCGAATGAGCTGATTTCTGCCAAATGCAGAAAAATACTGAAAGGAAAGTGGGTTTGCCTTCATATTTGACCGAGACCAACTCAGTTCAGCATGGAAATATCATTGCAACAGCTTTTATTTAGCCAGAAATCAAGAGTGTAAGTTTTTATGCGCTTAAAAGCATTTTCAGGCCGAATGAGCAAATATGCCTGTTTCTGCCAAATGCAGCAAAATACTGAAAGGAAAGTGGGTTTGCCTTCATATTTGAGCCAGAACAACTCAGTTCAGCATGGAAATATCATTGCAACAGGTTTTATTTAGCCAGAAATCAAGAGTGTAAGTTTTTATGCGCTTAAAAGCATTTTCAGGCCGAATGAGATGATTTCTGCCAAATGCAGCAAAATACTGAAAGGAAAGTGGGTTTGCCTTCATATTTGAGCCAGAACAACTCAGTTCAGCATGGAAATATCATTGCAACAGCTTTTATTTAGCCAGAAATCAAGAGTGTAAGTTTTTATGCGCTTAAAAGCATTTTCAGGCCGAATGAGCTGATTTCTGCCAAATGCAGCAAAATACTGAAAGGAAAGTGGGTTTGCCTTCATATTTGACCGAGACCAACTCAGTTCAGCATGGAAATATCATTGCAACAGCTTTTATTTAGCCAGAAATCAAGAGTGTAAGTTTTTATGCGCTTAAAAGCATTTTCAGGCCGAATGAGCAAATATGCCTGTTTCTGCCAAATGCAGCAAAATACTGAAAGGAAAGTGGGTTTGCCTTCATATTTGAGCCAGAACAACTCAGTTCAGCATGGAAATATCATTGCAACAGCTTTAATTTAGCCAGAAATCAAGAGTGTAAGTTTTTATGCGCTTAAAAGCATTTTCAAGCCGAATGAGCTGATTTCTGCCAAATGCAGCAAAATACTGAAAGGAAAGTGGGTTTGCCTTCATAATTGAGCCAGAACAACTCAGTTCAGCATGGAAATATCATTGCAACAGCTTTTATTTAGCCAGAAATCAAGAGTGTAAGTTTTTATGCGCTTAAAAGCATTTTCAGGCCGAATGAGCAAATATGCCTGTTTCTGCCAAATGCAGCAAAATACTGAAAGTAAAGTGGGTTTGCCTTCATATTTGAGCCAGAACAACTCAGTTCAGCATGGAAATATCATTGCAACAGCTTTTATTTAGCCAGAAATCAAGAGTGTAAGTTTTTATGCGCTTAAAAGCATTTTCAGGCCGAATGAGCAAATATGCCTGTTTCTGCCAAATGCAGCAAAATACTGAAAGGAAAGTGGGTTTGCCTTCATATTTGAGCCAGAACAACTCAGTTCAGCATGGAAATATCATTGCAACAGGTTTTATTTAGCCAGAAATCAAGAGTGTAAGTTTTTATGCGCTTAAAAGCATTTTCAGGCCGAATGAGATGATTTCTGCCAAATGCAGCAAAATACTGAAAGGAAAGTGGGTTTGCCTTCATATTTGAGCCAGAACAACTCAGTTCAGCATGGAAATATCATTGCAACAGCTTTTATTTAGCCAGAAATCAAGAGTGTAAGTTTTTATGCGCTTAAAAGCATTTTCAGGCCAAATGAGCTGATTTCTGCCAAATGCAGCAAAATACTGAAAGGAAAGTGGGTTTGCCTTCATATTTGACCGAGACCAACTCAGTTCAGCATGGAAATATCATTGCAACAGCTTTTATTTAGCCAGAAATCAAGAGTGTAAGTTTTTATGCGCTTAAAAGCATTTTCAGGCCGAATGAGCAAATATGCCTGTTTCTGCCAAATGCAGCAAAATACTGAAAGGAAAGTGGGTTTGCCTTCATATTTGAGCCAGAACAACTCAGTTCAGCATGGAAATATCATTGCAACAGCTTTAATTTAGCCAGAAATCAAGAGTGTAAGTTTTTATGCGCTTAAAAGCATTTTCAAGCCGAATGAGCTGATTTCTGCCAAATGCAGCAAAATACTGAAAGGAAAGTGGGTTTGCCTTCATAATTGAGCCAGAACAACTCAGTTCAGCATGGAAATATCATTGCAACAGCTTTTATTTAGCCAGAAATCAAGAGTGTAAGTTTTTATGCGCTTAAAAGCATTTTCAGGCCGAATGAGCAAATATGCCTGTTTCTGCCAAATGCAGCAAAATACTGAAAGGAAAGTGGGTTTGCCTTCATATTTGAGCCAGAACAACTCAGTTCAGCATGGAAATATCATTGCAACAGCTTTAATTTAGCCAGAAATCAAGAGTGTAAGTTTTTATGCGCTTAAAAGCATTTTCAAGCCGAATGAGCTGATTTCTGCCAAATGCAGCAAAATACTGAAAGGAAAGTGGGTTTGCCTTCATAATTGAGCCAGAACAACTCAGTTCAGCATGGAAATATCATTGCAACAGCTTTTATTTAGCCAGAAATCAAGAGTGTAAGTTTTTATGCGCTTAAAAGCATTTTCAGGCCGAATGAGCAAATATGCCTGTTTCTGCCAAATGCAGCAAAATACTGAAAGGAAAGTGGGTTTGCCTTCATATTTGAGCCAGAACAACTCAGTTCAGCATGGAAATATCATTGCAACAGCTTTTATTTAGCCAGAAATCAAGAGTGTAAGTTTTTATGCGCTTAAAAGCATTTTCAGGCCGAATGAGCTGATTTCTGCCAAATGCAGCAAAATACTGAAAGGAAAGTGGGTTTGCCTTAATATTTGAGCCAGAACAACTCAGTTCAGAATGGAAATATCATTGCAACAGCTTTTATTTAGCCAGAAATCAAGAGTGTAAGTTTTTATGCGCTTAAAAGCATTTTCAGGCCGAATGAGCAAATATGCTTGTTTCTGCCAAATGCATCAAAATACTGAAAGGAAAGTGGGTTTGCCTTCATATTTGACCCAGAACAACTCAGTTCAGCATGGAAATATCATTGCAACAGCTTTTATTTAGCCAGAAATCAAGAGTGTTAGTTTTTATGCGCTTAAAAGCATTTTCAGGCCGAATGAGCAAATATGCTTGTTTCTGCCAAATGCATCAAAATACTGAAAGGAAAGTGGGTTTGCCTTCATATCTGACCCAGAACAACTCAGTTCAGCATGGAAATATCATTGCAACAGCTTTTATTTAGCCAGAAATCAAGAGTGTAAGTTTTTATGCGCTTAAAAGCATTTTCAGGCCGAATGAGCTGATTTCTGCCAATTGCAGCAAAATACTGAAAGGAAAGTGGGTTTGCCTTCATATTTGAGCCAGAACAACTCAGTTCAGCATGGAAATATCATTGCAACAGCTTTTATTTAGCCAGAAATCAAGAGTGTAAGTTTTTATTCGCTTAAAAGCATTTTCAGGCCGAATGAGCAAATATGCTTTTTTCTGCCAAATGCATCAAAATACTGAAAGGAAAGTGGGTTTGCCTTCATATTTGACCCAGAACAACTCAGTTCAGCATGGAAATATCATTGCAACAGCTTTTATTTAGCCAGAAATCAAGAGTGTAAGTTTTTATGCGCTTAAAAGCATTTTCAGGCCGAATGAGCTGATTTCTGCCAAATGCAGCAAAATACTGAAAGGAAAGTGGGTTTGCCTTCATATTTGACCGAGACCAACTCAGTTCAGCATGGAAATATCATTGCAACAGCTTTTATTTAGCCAGAAATCAAGAGTGTTAGTTTTTATGCGCTTAAAAGCATTTTCAGGCCGAATGAGCAAATATGCCTGTTTCTGCCAAATGCAGCAATATACTGAAAGGAAAGTGGGTTTGCCTTCATATTTGAGCCAGAACAACTCAGTTCAGCATGGAAATATCATTGCAACAGCTTTTATTTAGCCAGAAATCAAGAGTGTACGTTTTTATGCGCTTAAAAGTATTTTCAGGCCGAATGAGCAAATATGCCTGTTTCTGCCAAATGCAGCAAAATACTGAAAGGAAAGTGGGTTTGCCTTCATATTTGACTGAGACCAACTCAGTTCAGCATGGAAATATCATTGCAACAGCTTTTATTTAGCCAGAAATCAAGAGTGTAAGTTTTTATGTGCTTAAAAGCATTTTCAGGCCGAATGAGCAAATATGCCTGTCTCTGCCAAATGCAGCAATATACTGAAAGGAAAGTGGGTTTGCCTTCATATTTGAGCCTGAACAACTCAGTTCAGCATGGAAATATCATTGCAACAGCTTTTATTTAGCCAGAAATCAAGAGTGTAAGTTTTTATGCGCTTAAAAGCATTTTCAGGCCGAATGAGCAAATATGCCTGTTTCTGCCAAATGCAGCAAAATACTGAAAGGAAAGTGGGTTTGCCTTCATATTTGACCCAGAACAACTCAGTTCAGCATGGAAATATCATTGCAACAGCTTTTATTTAGCCAGAAATCAAGAGTGTAAGTTTCTATGCGCTTAAAAGCATTTTCAGGCCGAATAAGCAATTATGCCTGTTTCTGCCAAATGCAGCAAAATACTGAAAGGAAAGTGGGTTTGCCTTCATATTTGACCCAGAACAACTCAGTTCAGCATGGAAATATCATTGCAACAGCTTTTATTTAGCCAGAAATCAAGAGTGTAAGTTTTTATGCGCTTAAAAGCATTTTCAGGCCGAATGAGCTGATTTCTGCCAAATGCAGCAATATACTGAAAGGAAAGTGGGTTTGCCTTCATATTTGACCGAGACCAACTCAGTTCAGCATGGAAATATCATTGCAACAGCTTTTATTTAGCCAGAAATCAAGAGTGTTAGTTTTTATGCGCTTAAAAGCATTTTCAGGCCGAATGAGCAAATATGCCTGTTTCTGCCAAATGCAGCAATATACTGAAAGGAAAGTGGGTTTGCCTTCATATTTGAGCCAGAACAACTCAGTTCAGCATGGAAATATCATTGCAACAGCTTTTATTTAGCCAGAAATCAAGAGTGTAAGTTTTTATGCGCTTAAAAGCATTTTCAGGCCGAATGAGCAAATATGCCTGTTTCTGCCAAATGCAGCAAAATACTGAAAGGAAAGTGGGTTTTCCTTCATATTTGAGCCAGAACAACTCAGTTCCGCATGGAAATATCATTGCAACAGCTTTTATTTAGCCAGAAATCAAGAGTGTAAGTTTCTATGCGCTTAAAAGCATTTTCAGGCCGAATAAGCAATTATGCCTGTTTCTGCCAAATGCAGCAAAATACTGAAAGGAAAGTGGGTTTGCCTTCATATTTGACCCAGAACAACTCAGTTCAGCATGGAAATATCATTGCAACAGCTTTTATTTAGCCGGAAATCAAGAGTGTAAGTTTTTATGCGCTTAAAAGCATTTTCAGGCCGAATGAGCTGATTTCTGCCAAATGCAGCAATATACTGAAAGGAAAGTGGGTTTGCCTTCATATTTGACCGAGACCAACTCAGTTCAGCATAGAAATATCATTGCAACAGCTTTTATTTAGCCAGAAATCAAGAGTGTAAGTTTTTATGCGCTTAAAAGCATTTTCAGGCCGAATGAGCAAATATGCCTGTTTCTGCCAAATGCAGCAAAATACTGAAAGGAAAGTGGGTTTGCCTTCATATTTGACCGAGACCAACTCAGTTCAGCATGGAAATATTATTGGAACAGCTGTTATTTAGCCAGAAATCAAGAGTGTAAGTTTTTATGCCTTAAAAGCATTTTCAGGCCGAATGAGCTGATTTCTGCCAAATGCAGCAAAATACTGAAAGGAAAGTGGGTTTGCCTTCATATTTGTGCCAGAATAAGTCAGTTCAGCATGGAAATATCATTGCAACAGCTTTTATTTAGCCAGAAATCAAGAGTGTAAGTTTTTATGCGCTTAAAAGCATTTTCAGGCCGAATGAGCAAATATGCCTGTTTCTGCCAAATGCAGCAAAATACTGAAAGGAAAGTGGGTTTGCCTTCATATTTGAGCCAGAACAACTCAGTTCAGCATGGAAATATCATTGCAACAGCTTTTATTTAGCCAGAAATCAAGAGTGTAAGTTTTTATGCGCTTAAAAGCATTTTCAGGCCGAATGAGCTGATTTCTGCCAAATGCAGCAAAATACTGAAAGGAAAGGGGGTTTGCCTTCATATTTGACCGAGACCAACTCAGGTCAGCATGGAAATATCATTGCAACAGCTTTTATTTAGCCAGAAATCAAGAGTGTAAGTTTTTATGTGCTTAAAAGCATTTTCAGGCCGAATGAGCAAATATGCCTGTCTCTGCCAAATGCAGCAAAATACTGAAAGGAAAGTGGGTTTGCCTTCATATTTGAGCCAGAACAACTCAGTTCAGCATGGAAATATCATTGCAACAGCTTTTATTTAGCCAGAAATCAAGAGTGTAAGTTTTTATGCGCTTAAAAGCATTTTCAGGCCGAATGAGCAAATATGCCTGTTTCTGCCAAATGCAGCAAAATACTGAAAGGAAAGTGGGTTTGCCTTCATATTTGACTCAGACCAACTCAGTTCAGCATGGAAATATAATTGCAACAGCTTTTATTTAGCCAGAAATCAAGAGTGTAAGTTTTTATGTGCTTAAAAGCATTTTCAGGCCGAATGAGCAAATATGCCTGTTTCTGCCAAATGCAGCAAAATACTGAAAGGAAAGTGGGTTTACCTTCATAATTGAGCCAGAACAACTCAGTTCAGCATGGAAATATCATTGCAACAGCTGTTATTTAGCCAGAAATCAAGAGTGTAAGTTTTTATGCGCTTAAAAGCATTTTCAAGTCAAGTCAAGTCAAGTCAAGTGGCTTTTATTGTCATTTCTACTATACACAGTGGTACACAGTACACAGTAGAAACGAGATAACGTTCCTCCAAGAACCAAGGTGCTACAAACAACACAAGCTATAATAAAGTGCATCGAGTGCAACCAAGTGCAAACAGTGCAGACGAAAAAGCAGTACAGACGTACAGTGTAGACAGACAACACAAGTAACACAGGACAGGACACAAGACACAAGACCCAAGACAGTGCCGACCAGTAAACCTACTGTATACTATTTTACAGTACAGTACAGTTCAGTTAAGTGTGCTAGGGGTGTTAAAAAAAAAGAGCAGCATGTAAACGGTATAGTGCATTTAAATGTCCAGCATGTAAAAAAAGTGCAATTGCATTGGAATGTGAAAAAAAAAAAAAAAAAAAAAAAAGCAGCAGGTAAACAGTGTAGTGCAGTAAATGTAGAATGATAAAAGTAAATAAATAATAAATAAGTGGTGGTGGAATGAGATGAGTAGTGAGTGATGAGAATGTGCTGAGTTCGGTTTGCAGTGTGTTTAAGTTCTATTTCAGTTCTGTGTGTTGAGGAGCCTGATGGCTTGTGGGAAAAAACTGTTGCATAGTCTGGATGTGGTGGCCCGAATGCTTCGGAACCTCTTTCCTGATGGCAGGAGTGTGAAGAGTGTGTGTGATGGGTGTGTGGGGTCGTCCACAATGCTGTTGGCTTTGCGGATGCAGCGTGTGGTGTAAATGTGCATGATAGAGGGCAGAGAGACTCCGATGATCTTCTCAGCTGTCCTCACTATCCTCTGTAGGGTCTTGCGATCCGCGACGGTGCAGTTCCCAAACCAGGCAGTGATGCAGCTGCTCAGGATGCTCTCAATGGTCCCTCTGTAGAACATGGTCAGGATGGGGGGAGGGAGATGGGCTTTCCTCAGCCTTCTCAGGAAGTAGAGACGCTGCTGGGCCTTCTTGGTGATGGAGCTGGTGTTGACTGACCAGGTGAGGTTGTCCGCCAGATGAACACCAAGGAATTTGGTGCTCTTGACTATCTCCACTGAGGATCCATCGATGAACAATGGAGAATGGTCACCCTGTGCTCTCCTGAAGTCCACAACCATCTCTTTAGTTTTGTCAACGTTCAGAGACAGGTTGTTTGCTCCACACCAGGCTGTTAATCGTTGCACCTCCTCTCTGTAGGCTGACTCGTCGTTCTTGCTGATTAGACCCACCACGGTCGTGTCATCAGCAAACTTGACTATGTGGTTTGAGCTGTGCATTGCTACACAGTCGTGCGTCAGCAGAGTGAACAGCAGAGGGCTAAGCACACAGCCCTGAGGGGCTCCAGTGCTCAGTGTGGTGGTGCTGGAGATGTTGTTCCCGATCCGGACTGACTGGGGTCTCCCAGTCAGGAAGTCCAGAATCCAGTTGCAGAGGGAGGTGTTCAGGCCCAGTATGCTCAATTTCTCGGTCAGGTGCTGAGGGATGATTGTGTTGAATGCTGAGCTGAAGTCAATGAACAGCATTCGTACGTATGAGTCCTTACTGTCCAGGTGGGTGAGGGCCAGATGGAGGGTCGTGGAGATGGCATCGTCCGTGGAACGATTTGGACGATACGCAAACTGCATGGGGTCCAGGGAGGTTGGGAGTTGGGTCTTAATGTGCCTCATGACGAGCCTCTCGAAGCACTTCATCACGATGGGTGTGAGCGCGACGGGACGGTAGTCATTGAGGCAGGAGACAGTAGACTTCTTAGGCACAGGCACGATGGTCGTTGCCTTGAGGCACGTAGGAACAACGTTGCTGCTCAGGGAGATGTTGAAGATGTCTGTGAAGACATCCGCTAGCTGTTCTGCGCACTCCCTGAGCACTCTGCCAGGAATGTTGTCTGGTCCAGCAGACTTCCGTGGGTTAACTCTGCATAGAGTTTTCCTCACTTCAGCTGTGGTTAGACAGAGCACCTGGTCACTGGGAGGTGGAGTGGACTTCCTCGCCTTCACGTTGTTCTGTGCCTCAAACCGGGCGTAGAAGTGGTTCAGCGCATCTGGGAGGGAGGCGTCGCGGTCACAATCAGGTGAAGTTGTCTTGTAGTTCGTGATCGCCTGGATGCCCTGCCACATGCGCCGGGTGTCTTCGAAGTGGTCGTGGATTTTCTTTGAGTGTGCGCGCTTTGCCTCTCTAATGGCACGGGACAGTTTGGCCCTTGCTGTTCTCAAGGCCGTCTTGTCCCCTGTTCTGAAGGCAGCGTCTCTTTGTTTCAGCAGCGCACACACATTGGCATTTATCCACGGCTTCCTGTTGGAGCGTGTAGTGATGGTCTTGGAGATGGTCACATCGTCAACGCACTTGCTGATGTAGCTGGTTACTGTTGACGTGTATTCCTCCAAGTTGATGGAATCGCCGTTGGTTGCGGCCTCCCTAAACATGTCCCAGTCAGTGCACTCAAAACAGTCTTGAAGAGCAGAAGTAGCTCCTGCTGGCCAGGTTTTCACCTGTTTCAGAACCGGTTTAGAGCGTCTGACGAGCGGTCTGTATGCTGGAATTAGCATAACCGAGATGTGGTCTGAGTAGCCGAGATGGGGGCGGGGCTCCGCACGATACGCGCCGGGGATGTTTGTGTAAACAAGATCCAGCGTGTTCCCTCCTCTCGTTGCAAAGTCCACATGCTGATGAAGTTTAGGGAGCACAGTCCTGAGATTCGCATGGTTGAAATCTCCGGCAATAATAAACAGTCCGTCGGGGTGAGCGTTCTGCAGGTCGCTAATAGCACCGTAGAGTTCACACAGTGCCTCCTTAGCATTAGCGCTGGGGGGAATGTACACTCCGACAATGAAAACAGTGGTGAATTCCCGTGGTAAATAGAACGGTCTGCATCTAACAGTCACAAACTCCACTAGCGATGAGCAGAAACGTGAGACAAGCACAGAGTTCTTGCACCACTCCGTGTTGATGTAAACACACACGCCACCACCGCGAGTCTTACCGCACAGAGCAGCGTTTCTGTCGGCGCGAAACACGGTTAGCCCGTCTAGCTGGATGGCGGCTTCCGGAACTCTGTCACTGAGCCACGTCTCCGTGAAAACAAAGATGCAGCAGTCTCTGAATTCTCGCCGCGTGGTCCGCTGGAGTCGGATGTAGTCTAGTTTATTGTCCAGGGAGCAGACGTTGGAGAGGAGAATGGACGGTAGAGCCGGCCGGCTAGGGTTAGCATTTAGCCTAGCACGGACACCCGCCCGCTTGCCGCGCTTCCGCTTCCTCGAGCAGCGCTTCCGACGTCCCCTCACCTGGCCACCGGCGTCAGGTGACACCGAGGGCTGGGGGCCTGGTATTTGTCGCTGGGGTCGTAGCAAGCCGAGGTCGCGAAGGTTACCAATTACTTCCTCGTGCAGATTATTGTATGTATGAACCCTGTGCCGCAGCAATGTCTGGCGGTCGTAAACATGAACACAGCTGACTGTGGTGTCCATGTACTGTAAAGGGTCTGGCTAAATACGGCAAAACACCATTTGTTGAATCCGGAGAGGCCGCTGCGAGCTACTGCCGCGCCGCCATCAGGCCGAATGAGCTGATTTCTGCCAAATGCAGCAATATACTGAAAGGAAAGTGGGTTTGCCTTCATATTTGAGCCAGAACAACTCAGTTCAGCATGGAAATATCATTGCAACAGCTTTTATTTAGCCAGAAATCAAGAGTGTAAGTTTTTATGCTCTTAAAAGCATTTTCAGGCCGAATGAGCTGATTTCTGCCAAATGCAGCAAAATACTGAAAGGAAAGTGGGTTTGCCTTCATATTTGAGCCAGAACAACTCAGTTCAGCATGGAAATATCATTGCAACAGCTTTTATTTAGCCAGAAATCAAGAGTGTAAGTTTTTATGCGCTTAAAAGCATTTTCAGGCCGAATGAGCAAATATGCCTGTTTCTGCCAAATGCAGCAAAATACTGAAAGGAAAGTGGGTTTGCCTTCATATTTGAGCCAAAACAACTCAGTTCAGCATGGAAATATCATTGCAACAGCTTTTATTTAGCCAGAAATCAAGAGTGTAAGTTTTTATGCGCTTAAAAGCATTTTCAGGCCGAATGAGCTGATTTCTGCCAAATGCAGCAATATACTGAAAGGAAAGTGGGTTTGCCTTCATATTTGACCCAGAATAACTCAGTTCAGCATGGAAATATCATTGCAACAGCTTTTATTTAGCCAGAAATCAAGAGTGTAAGTTTTTATGCGCTTAAAAGCATTTTCAGGCCGAATGAGCTGATTTCTGCCAAATGCAGCAATATACTGAAAGGAAAGTGGGTTTGCCTTCATATTTGACCGAGACCAACTCAGTTCAGCATGGAAATATCATTGCAACAGCTTTTATTTAGCCAGAAATCAAGAGTGTAAGTTTTTATGTGCTTAAAAGCATTTTCAGGCTGAATGAGCAAATATGCCTGTCTCTGCCAAATGCAGCAAAATACTGAAAGGAAAGTGGGTTTGCCTTCATATTTGAGCCAGAACAACTCAGTTCAGCATGGAAATATCATTGCAACAGCTTTTATTTAGCCAGAAATCAAGAGTGTAAGTTTTTATGTGCTTAAAAGCATTTTCAGGCTGAATGAGCAAATATGCCTGTCTCTGCCAAATGCAGCAAAATACTGAAAGGAAAGTGGGTTTGCCTTCATATTTGAGCCAGAACAACTCAGTTCAGCATGGAAATATCATTGCAACAGCTTTAATTTAGCCAGAAATCAAGAGTGTAAGTTTTTATGCGCTTAAAAGCATTTTCAGGCCGAATGAGCAAATATGCCTGTTTCTGCCAAATGCAGCAAAATACTGAAAGGAAAGTGGGTTTGCCTTCATATTTGAGCCAGAACAACTCAGTTCAGCATGGAAATATCATTGCAACAGCTTTTATTTAGCCAGAAATCAAGAGTGTAAGTTTTTATGCGCTTAAAAGCATTTTCAGGCCGAATGAGCTGATTTCTGCCAAATGCAGCAATATACTGAAAGGAAAGTGGGTTTGCCTTCATATTTGACCGAGACCAACTCAGTTCAGCATGGAAATATCATTGCAACAGCTTTTATTTAGCCAGAAATCAAGAGTGTAAGTTTTTATGTGCTTAAAAGCATTTTCAGGCTGAATGAGCAAATATGCCTGTCTCTGCCAAATGCAGCAATATACTGAAAGGAAAGTGGGTTTGCCTTCATATTTGAGCCAGAACAACTCAGTTCAGCATGGAAATATCATTGCAACAGCTGTTATTTAGCCAGAAATCAAGAGTGTAAGTTTTTATGCGCTTAAAAGCATTTTCAGGCCGAATGAGCTGATTTCTGCCAAATGCAGCAAAATACTGAAAGGAAAGTGGGTTTGCCTTCATATTTGAGCCAGAACAACTCAGTTCAGCATGGAAATATCGTTGCAACAGTTTTTTATTTAGCCAGAAATCAAGAGTGTAAGTTTTTATGCGCTTAAAAGCATTTTCAGGCCGAATGAGCTGATTTCTGCCAAATGCAGCAAAATACTGAAAGGAAATTGGGTTTGCCTTCATATTTGAGCCAGAACAACTCAGTTCAGCATGGAAATATCATTGCAACAGCTTTTATTTAGCCAGAAATCAAGAGTGTAAGTTTTTATGCGCTTAAAAGCATTTTCAGGCCGAATGAGCAAATATGCTTGTTTCTGCCAAATGCAGCAAAATACTGAAAGGAAAGTGGGTTTGCCTTCATATTTGACCCAGACCAACTCAGTTCAGCATGGAAATATCATTGCAACAGCTTTTATTTAGCCAGAAATCAAGAGTGTAAGTTTTTATGCGCTTAAAAGCATTTTCAGGCCGAATGAGCAAATATGCCTGTTTCTGCCAAATGCAGCAAAATACTGAAAGGAAAGTGGGTTTGCCTTCATATTTGAGCCAGAACAACTCAGTTCAGCATGGAAATATCATTGCAACAGCTTTTATTTAGCCAGAAATCAAGAGTGTAAGTTTTTATGCGCTTAAAAGCATTTTCAGGCCGAATGAACTGATTTCTGCCAAATGCAGCAAAATACTGAAAGGAAAGTGGGTTTGCCTTCATATTTGACCGAGACCAACTCAGTTCAGCATGGAAATATCATTGCAACAGCTTTTATTTAGCCAGAAATCAAGAGTGTAAGTTTTTATGCGCTTAAAAGCATTTTCAGGCCGAATGAGCAAATATGCCTGTTTCTGCCAAATGCAGAAAGATACTGAAAGGAAAGTGGGTTTGCCTTCATATTTGAGCCAGAACAACTCAGTTCAGCATGGAAATATCATTGCAACAGCTTTTATTTAGCCAGAAATCAAGAGTGTAAGTTTTTATGCGCTTAAAAGCATTTTCAGGCCGAATGAGCAATTATGCCTGTTTCTGCCAAATGCAGAAAGATACTGAAAGGAAAGTGGGTTTGCCTTCATATTTGAGCCAGAACAACTCAGTTCAGCATGGAAATATCATTGCAACAGCTTTTATTTAGCCAGAAATCAAGATTGTAAGTTTTTATGCGCTTAAAAGCATTTTCAGGCCGAATGAGCAAATATGCCTGTTTCTGCCAAATGCAGCAATATACTGAAAGGAAAGTGGGTTTGCCTTCATATTTGACCGAGACCAACTCAGTTCAGCATGGAAATATCATTGCAACAGCTTTTATTTAGCCAGAAATCAAGAGTGTAAGTTTTTATGCGCTTAAAAGCATTTTCAGGCCGAATGAGCTGATTTCTGCCAAATGCAGCAAAATACTGAAAGGAAAGTGGGTTTGCCTTCATATTTGACCCAGAACATTTCAGTTCAGCATGGAAATATCATTGCAACAGCTTTTATTTAGCCAGAAATCAAGAGTGTAAGTTTTTATGCGCTTAAAAGCATTTTCAGGCCGAATGAGCTGATTTCTGCCAAATGCAGCAATATACTGAAAGGAAAGTGGGTTTGCCTTCATATTTGACCGAGACCAACTCAGTTCAGCATGGAAATATCATTGCAACAGCTTTTATTTAGCCAGAAATCAAGAGTGTAAGTTTTTATGCGCTTAAAAGCATTTTCAGGCCGAATGAGCTGATTTCTGCCAAATGCAGCAATATACTGAAAGGAATGTGGGTTTGCCTTCATATTTGACCGAGACCAACTCAGTTCAGCATGGAAATATCATTGCAACAGCTTTTATTTAGCCAGAAATCAAGAGTGTAAGTTTTTATGCGCTTAAAAGCATTTTCAGGCCGAATGAGCAAATATGCCTGTTTCTGCCAAATGCAGCAAAATACTGAAAGGAAAGTGGGTTTGCCTTCATATTTGAGCCAGAACAACTCAGTTCAGCATGGAAATATCATTGCAACAGCTTTTATTTAGCCAGAAATGAAGAGTGTAAGTTTTTATGCGCTTAAAAGCATTTTCAGGCCGAATGAGCTGATTTCTGCCAAATGCAGCAAAATACTGAAAGGAAAGTGGGTTTGCCTTCATATTTGAGCCAGAACAACTCAGTTCAGCATGGAAATATCATTGCAACAGCTGTTATTTAGCCAGAAATCAAGAGTGTAAGTTTTTATGCGCTTAAAAGCATTTTTAGGCCGAATGAGCAAATATGCCTGTTTCTGCCAAATGCAGCAAAATACTGAAAGGAAAGTGGGTTTGCCTTCATATTTGAGCCAGAACAACTCAGTTCAGCATGGAAATATCATTGCAACAGCTTTTATTTAGCCAGAAATTAGGAGTGTAAGTTTTTATGCGCTTAAAAGCATTTTCAGGCCGAATGAGCTGATTTCTGCCAAATGCAGCAAAATACTGAAAGGAAAGTGGGTTTGCCTTCATATTTGACCGAGACCAACTCAGTTCAGCATGGAAATATCATTGCAACAGCTTTTATTTAGCCAGAAATCAAGACTGTAAGTTTTTATGCGCTTAAAAGCATTTTCAGGCCGAATGAGCAAATATGCCTGTTTCTGCCAAATGCAGCAAAATACTGAAAGGAAAGTGGGTTTGCCTTCATATTTGAGCCAGAACAACTCAGTTCAGCATGGAAATATCATTGCAACAGCTTTTATTTAGCCAGAAATCAAGAGTGTAAGTTTTTATGCGCTTAAAAGCATTTTCAGGCTGAATGAGCTGATTTCTGCCAAATGCAGCAAAATACTGAAAGGAAAGTGGGTTTGCCTTCATATTTGAGCCAGAACAACTCAGTTCAGCATGGAAATATCATTGCAACAGCTTTTATTTAGCCAGAAATCAAGAGTGTAAGTTTTTATGCGCTTAAAAGCATTTTCAGGCCGAATGAGCAAATATGCCTGTTTCTGCCAAATGCAGAAAAATACTGAAAGGAAAGTGGGTTTGCCTTCATATTTGAGCCAGAACAACTCAGTTCAGCATGGAAATATCATTGCAACAGCTTTTATTTAGCCAGAAATCAAGAGTGTAAGTTTTTATGCGCTTAAAAGCATTTTCAGGCCGAATGAGCAATTATGCCTGTTTCTGCCAAATGCAGCAAAATACTGAAAGGAAAGTGGGTTTGCCTTCATATTTGAGCCAGAACAACTCAGTTCAGCATGGAAATATCATTGCAACAGCTTTTATTTAGCCAAAAATCAAGATTGTAAGTTTTTATGCGCTTAAAAGCATTTTCAGGCCGAATGAGCTGATTTCTGCCAAATGCAGCAATATACTGAAAGGAAAGTGGGTTTGCCTTCATATTTGACCGAGACCAACTCAGTTCAGCATAGAAATATCATTGCAACAGCTTTTATTTAGCCAGAAATCAAGAGTGTAAGTTTTTATGTGCTTAAAAGCATTTTCAGGCCGAATGAGCAAATATGCTTGTTTCTGCCAAATGCATCAAAATACTGAAAGGAAAGTGGGTTTGCCTTCATATCTGACCCAGAACAACTCAGTTCAGCATGGAAATATCATTGCAACAGCTTTTATTTAGCCAGAAATCAAGAGTGTAAGTTTTTATGCGCTTAAAAGCATTTTCAGGCCGAATGAGCTGATTTCTGCCAATTGCAGCAAAATACTGAAAGGAAAGTGGGTTTGCCTTCATATTTGAGCCAGAACAACTCAGTTCAGCATGGAAATATCATTGCAACAGCTTTTATTTAGCCAGAAATCAAGAGTGTAAGTTTTTATTCGCTTAAAAGCATTTTCAGGCCGAATGAGCAAATATGCTTTTTTCTGCCAAATGCATCAAAATACTGAAAGGAAAGTGGGTTTGCCTTCATATTTGACCCAGAACAACTCAGTTCAGCATGGAAATATCATTGCAACAGCTTTTATTTAGCCAGAAATCAAGAGTGTAAGTTTTTATGCGCTTAAAAGCATTTTCAGGCCGAATGAGCTGATTTCTGCCAAATGCAGCAAAATACTGAAAGGAAAGTGGGTTTGCCTTCATATTTGACCGAGACCAACTCAGTTCAGCATGGAAATATCATTGCAACAGCTTTTATTTAGCCAGAAATCAAGAGTGTTAGTTTTTATGCGCTTAAAAGCATTTTCAGGCCGAATGAGCAAATATGCCTGTTTCTGCCAAATGCAGCAATATACTGAAAGGAAAGTGGGTTTGCCTTCATATTTGAGCCAGAACAACTCAGTTCAGCATGGAAATATCATTGCAACAGCTTTTATTTAGCCAGAAATCAAGAGTGTAAGTTTTTATGCGCTTAAAAGCATTTTCAGGCCGAATGAGCAAATATGCCTGTTTCTGCCAAATGCAGCAAAATACTGAAAGGAAAGTGGGTTTTCCTTCATATTTGAGCCAGAACAACTCAGTTCCGCATGGAAATATCATTGCAACAGCTTTTATTTAGCCAGAAATCAAGAGTGTAAGTTTCTATGCGCTTAAAAGCATTTTCAGGCCGAATAAGCAATTATGCCTGTTTCTGCCAAATGCAGCAAAATACTGAAAGGAAAGTGGGTTTGCCTTCATATTTGACCCAGAACAACTCAGTTCAGCATGGAAATATCATTGCAACAGCTTTTATTTAGCCAGAAATCAAGAGTGTAAGTTTTTATGCGCTTAAAAGCATTTTCAGGCCGAATGAGCTGATTTCTGCCAAATGCAGCAAAATACTGAAAGGAAAGGGGGTTTGCCTTCATATTTGACCGAGACCAACTCAGGTCAGCATGGAAATATCATTGCAACAGCTTTTATTTAGCCAGAAATCAAGAGTGTAAGTTTTTATGTGCTTAAAAGCATTTTCAGGCCGAATGAGCAAATATGCCTGTCTCTGCCAAATGCAGCAAAATACTGAAAGGAAAGTGGGTTTGCCTTCATATTTGAGCCAGAACAACTCAGTTCAGCATGGAAATATCATTGCAACAGCTTTTATTTAGCCAGAAATCAAGAGTGTAAGTTTTTATGCGCTTAAAAGCATTTTCAGGCCGAATGAGCAAATATGCCTGTTTCTGCCAAATGCAGCAAAATACTGAAAGGAAAGTGGGTTTGCCTTCATATTTGACTCAGACCAACTCAGTTCAGCATGGAAATATAATTGCAACAGCTTTTATTTAGCCAGAAATCAAGAGTGTAAGTTTTTATGTGCTTAAAAGCATTTTCAGGCCGAATGAGCAAATATGCCTGTTTCTGCCAAATGCAGCAAAATACTGAAAGGAAAGTGGGTTTACCTTCATAATTGAGCCAGAACAACTCAGTTCAGCATGGAAATATCATTGCAACAGCTGTTATTTAGCCAGAAATCAAGAGTGTAAGTTTTTATGCGCTTAAAAGCATTTTCAAGTCAAGTCAAGTCAAGTCAAGTGGCTTTTATTGTCATTTCTACTATACACAGTGGTACACAGTACACAGTAGAAACGAGATAACGTTCCTCCAAGAACCAAGGTGCTACAAACAACACAAGCTATAATAAAGTGCATCGAGTGCAACCAAGTGCAAACAGTGCAGACGAAAAAGCAGTACAGACGTACAGTGTAGACAGACAACACAAGTAACACAGGACAGGACACAAGACACAAGACCCAAGACAGTGCCGACCAGTAAACCTACTGTATACTATTTTACAGTACAGTACAGTTCAGTTAAGTGTGCTAGGGGTGTTAAAAAAAAAGAGCAGCATGTAAACGGTATAGTGCATTTAAATGTCCAGCATGTAAAAAAAGTGCAATTGCATTGGAATGTGAAAAAAAAAAAAAAAAAAAAAAAAGCAGCAGGTAAACAGTGTAGTGCAGTAAATGTAGAATGATAAAAGTAAATAAATAATAAATAAGTGGTGGTGGAATGAGATGAGTAGTGAGTGATGAGAATGTGCTGAGTTCGGTTTGCAGTGTGTTTAAGTTCTATTTCAGTTCTGTGTGTTGAGGAGCCTGATGGCTTGTGGGAAAAAACTGTTGCATAGTCTGGATGTGGTGGCCCGAATGCTTCGGAACCTCTTTCCTGATGGCAGGAGTGTGAAGAGTGTGTGTGATGGGTGTGTGGGGTCGTCCACAATGCTGTTGGCTTTGCGGATGCAGCGTGTGGTGTAAATGTGCATGATAGAGGGCAGAGAGACTCCGATGATCTTCTCAGCTGTCCTCACTATCCTCTGTAGGGTCTTGCGATCCGCGACGGTGCAGTTCCCAAACCAGGCAGTGATGCAGCTGCTCAGGATGCTCTCAATGGTCCCTCTGTAGAACATGGTCAGGATGGGGGGAGGGAGATGGGCTTTCCTCAGCCTTCTCAGGAAGTAGAGACGCTGCTGGGCCTTCTTGGTGATGGAGCTGGTGTTGACTGACCAGGTGAGGTTGTCCGCCAGATGAACACCAAGGAATTTGGTGCTCTTGACTATCTCCACTGAGGATCCATCGATGAACAATGGAGAATGGTCACCCTGTGCTCTCCTGAAGTCCACAACCATCTCTTTAGTTTTGTCAACGTTCAGAGACAGGTTGTTTGCTCCACACCAGGCTGTTAATCGTTGCACCTCCTCTCTGTAGGCTGACTCGTCGTTCTTGCTGATTAGACCCACCACGGTCGTGTCATCAGCAAACTTGACTATGTGGTTTGAGCTGTGCATTGCTACACAGTCGTGCGTCAGCAGAGTGAACAGCAGAGGGCTAAGCACACAGCCCTGAGGGGCTCCAGTGCTCAGTGTGGTGGTGCTGGAGATGTTGTTCCCGATCCGGACTGACTGGGGTCTCCCAGTCAGGAAGTCCAGAATCCAGTTGCAGAGGGAGGTGTTCAGGCCCAGTATGCTCAATTTCTCGGTCAGGTGCTGAGGGATGATTGTGTTGAATGCTGAGCTGAAGTCAATGAACAGCATTCGTACGTATGAGTCCTTACTGTCCAGGTGGGTGAGGGCCAGATGGAGGGTCGTGGAGATGGCATCGTCCGTGGAACGATTTGGACGATACGCAAACTGCATGGGGTCCAGGGAGGTTGGGAGTTGGGTCTTAATGTGCCTCATGACGAGCCTCTCGAAGCACTTCATCACGATGGGTGTGAGCGCGACGGGACGGTAGTCATTGAGGCAGGAGACAGTAGACTTCTTAGGCACAGGCACGATGGTCGTTGCCTTGAGGCACGTAGGAACAACGTTGCTGCTCAGGGAGATGTTGAAGATGTCTGTGAAGACATCCGCTAGCTGTTCTGCGCACTCCCTGAGCACTCTGCCAGGAATGTTGTCTGGTCCAGCAGACTTCCGTGGGTTAACTCTGCATAGAGTTTTCCTCACTTCAGCTGTGGTTAGACAGAGCACCTGGTCACTGGGAGGTGGAGTGGACTTCCTCGCCTTCACGTTGTTCTGTGCCTCAAACCGGGCGTAGAAGTGGTTCAGCGCATCTGGGAGGGAGGCGTCGCGGTCACAATCAGGTGAAGTTGTCTTGTAGTTCGTGATCGCCTGGATGCCCTGCCACATGCGCCGGGTGTCTTCGAAGTGGTCGTGGATTTTCTTTGAGTGTGCGCGCTTTGCCTCTCTAATGGCACGGGACAGTTTGGCCCTTGCTGTTCTCAAGGCCGTCTTGTCCCCTGTTCTGAAGGCAGCGTCTCTTTGTTTCAGCAGCGCACACACATTGGCATTTATCCACGGCTTCCTGTTGGAGCGTGTAGTGATGGTCTTGGAGATGGTCACATCGTCAACGCACTTGCTGATGTAGCTGGTTACTGTTGACGTGTATTCCTCCAAGTTGATGGAATCGCCGTTGGTTGCGGCCTCCCTAAACATGTCCCAGTCAGTGCACTCAAAACAGTCTTGAAGAGCAGAAGTAGCTCCTGCTGGCCAGGTTTTCACCTGTTTCAGAACCGGTTTAGAGCGTCTGACGAGCGGTCTGTATGCTGGAATTAGCATAACCGAGATGTGGTCTGAGTAGCCGAGATGGGGGCGGGGCTCCGCACGATACGCGCCGGGGATGTTTGTGTAAACAAGATCCAGCGTGTTCCCTCCTCTCGTTGCAAAGTCCACATGCTGATGAAGTTTAGGGAGCACAGTCCTGAGATTCGCATGGTTGAAATCTCCGGCAATAATAAACAGTCCGTCGGGGTGAGCGTTCTGCAGGTCGCTAATAGCACCGTAGAGTTCACACAGTGCCTCCTTAGCATTAGCGCTGGGGGGAATGTACACTCCGACAATGAAAACAGTGGTGAATTCCCGTGGTAAATAGAACGGTCTGCATCTAACAGTCACAAACTCCACTAGCGATGAGCAGAAACGTGAGACAAGCACAGAGTTCTTGCACCACTCCGTGTTGATGTAAACACACACGCCACCACCGCGAGTCTTACCGCACAGAGCAGCGTTTCTGTCGGCGCGAAACACGGTTAGCCCGTCTAGCTGGATGGCGGCTTCCGGAACTCTGTCACTGAGCCACGTCTCCGTGAAAACAAAGATGCAGCAGTCTCTGAATTCTCGCCGCGTGGTCCGCTGGAGTCGGATGTAGTCTAGTTTATTGTCCAGGGAGCAGACGTTGGAGAGGAGAATGGACGGTAGAGCCGGCCGGCTAGGGTTAGCATTTAGCCTAGCACGGACACCCGCCCGCTTGCCGCGCTTCCGCTTCCTCGAGCAGCGCTTCCGACGTCCCCTCACCTGGCCACCGGCGTCAGGTGACACCGAGGGCTGGGGGCCTGGTATTTGTCGCTGGGGTCGTAGCAAGCCGAGGTCGCGAAGGTTACCAATTACTTCCTCGTGCAGATTATTGTATGTATGAACCCTGTGCCGCAGCAATGTCTGGCGGTCGTAAACATGAACACAGCTGACTGTGGTGTCCATGTACTGTAAAGGGTCTGGCTAAATACGGCAAAACACCATTTGTTGAATCCGGAGAGGCCGCTGCGAGCTACTGCCGCGCCGCCATCAGGCCGAATGAGCTGATTTCTGCCAAATGCAGCAATATACTGAAAGGAAAGTGGGTTTGCCTTCATATTTGAGCCAGAACAACTCAGTTCAGCATGGAAATATCATTGCAACAGCTTTTATTTAGCCAGAAATCAAGAGTGTAAGTTTTTATGCTCTTAAAAGCATTTTCAGGCCGAATGAGCTGATTTCTGCCAAATGCAGCAAAATACTGAAAGGAAAGTGGGTTTGCCTTCATATTTGAGCCAGAACAACTCAGTTCAGCATGGAAATATCATTGCAACAGCTTTTATTTAGCCAGAAATCAAGAGTGTAAGTTTTTATGCGCTTAAAAGCATTTTCAGGCCGAATGAGCAAATATGCCTGTTTCTGCCAAATGCAGCAAAATACTGAAAGGAAAGTGGGTTTGCCTTCATATTTGAGCCAAAACAACTCAGTTCAGCATGGAAATATCATTGCAACAGCTTTTATTTAGCCAGAAATCAAGAGTGTAAGTTTTTATGCGCTTAAAAGCATTTTCAGGCCGAATGAGCTGATTTCTGCCAAATGCAGCAATATACTGAAAGGAAAGTGGGTTTGCCTTCATATTTGACCCAGAATAACTCAGTTCAGCATGGAAATATCATTGCAACAGCTTTTATTTAGCCAGAAATCAAGAGTGTAAGTTTTTATGCGCTTAAAAGCATTTTCAGGCCGAATGAGCTGATTTCTGCCAAATGCAGCAATATACTGAAAGGAAAGTGGGTTTGCCTTCATATTTGACCGAGACCAACTCAGTTCAGCATGGAAATATCATTGCAACAGCTTTTATTTAGCCAGAAATCAAGAGTGTAAGTTTTTATGTGCTTAAAAGCATTTTCAGGCTGAATGAGCAAATATGCCTGTCTCTGCCAAATGCAGCAAAATACTGAAAGGAAAGTGGGTTTGCCTTCATATTTGAGCCAGAACAACTCAGTTCAGCATGGAAATATCATTGCAACAGCTTTTATTTAGCCAGAAATCAAGAGTGTAAGTTTTTATGTGCTTAAAAGCATTTTCAGGCTGAATGAGCAAATATGCCTGTCTCTGCCAAATGCAGCAAAATACTGAAAGGAAAGTGGGTTTGCCTTCATATTTGAGCCAGAACAACTCAGTTCAGCATGGAAATATCATTGCAACAGCTTTAATTTAGCCAGAAATCAAGAGTGTAAGTTTTTATGCGCTTAAAAGCATTTTCAGGCCGAATGAGCAAATATGCCTGTTTCTGCCAAATGCAGCAAAATACTGAAAGGAAAGTGGGTTTGCCTTCATATTTGAGCCAGAACAACTCAGTTCAGCATGGAAATATCATTGCAACAGCTTTTATTTAGCCAGAAATCAAGAGTGTAAGTTTTTATGCGCTTAAAAGCATTTTCAGGCCGAATGAGCTGATTTCTGCCAAATGCAGCAATATACTGAAAGGAAAGTGGGTTTGCCTTCATATTTGACCGAGACCAACTCAGTTCAGCATGGAAATATCATTGCAACAGCTTTTATTTAGCCAGAAATCAAGAGTGTAAGTTTTTATGTGCTTAAAAGCATTTTCAGGCTGAATGAGCAAATATGCCTGTCTCTGCCAAATGCAGCAATATACTGAAAGGAAAGTGGGTTTGCCTTCATATTTGAGCCAGAACAACTCAGTTCAGCATGGAAATATCATTGCAACAGCTGTTATTTAGCCAGAAATCAAGAGTGTAAGTTTTTATGCGCTTAAAAGCATTTTCAGGCCGAATGAGCTGATTTCTGCCAAATGCAGCAAAATACTGAAAGGAAAGTGGGTTTGCCTTCATATTTGAGCCAGAACAACTCAGTTCAGCATGGAAATATCGTTGCAACAGTTTTTTATTTAGCCAGAAATCAAGAGTGTAAGTTTTTATGCGCTTAAAAGCATTTTCAGGCCGAATGAGCTGATTTCTGCCAAATGCAGCAAAATACTGAAAGGAAATTGGGTTTGCCTTCATATTTGAGCCAGAACAACTCAGTTCAGCATGGAAATATCATTGCAACAGCTTTTATTTAGCCAGAAATCAAGAGTGTAAGTTTTTATGCGCTTAAAAGCATTTTCAGGCCGAATGAGCAAATATGCTTGTTTCTGCCAAATGCAGCAAAATACTGAAAGGAAAGTGGGTTTGCCTTCATATTTGACCCAGACCAACTCAGTTCAGCATGGAAATATCATTGCAACAGCTTTTATTTAGCCAGAAATCAAGAGTGTAAGTTTTTATGCGCTTAAAAGCATTTTCAGGCCGAATGAGCAAATATGCCTGTTTCTGCCAAATGCAGCAAAATACTGAAAGGAAAGTGGGTTTGCCTTCATATTTGAGCCAGAACAACTCAGTTCAGCATGGAAATATCATTGCAACAGCTTTTATTTAGCCAGAAATCAAGAGTGTAAGTTTTTATGCGCTTAAAAGCATTTTCAGGCCGAATGAACTGATTTCTGCCAAATGCAGCAAAATACTGAAAGGAAAGTGGGTTTGCCTTCATATTTGACCGAGACCAACTCAGTTCAGCATGGAAATATCATTGCAACAGCTTTTATTTAGCCAGAAATCAAGAGTGTAAGTTTTTATGCGCTTAAAAGCATTTTCAGGCCGAATGAGCAAATATGCCTGTTTCTGCCAAATGCAGAAAGATACTGAAAGGAAAGTGGGTTTGCCTTCATATTTGAGCCAGAACAACTCAGTTCAGCATGGAAATATCATTGCAACAGCTTTTATTTAGCCAGAAATCAAGAGTGTAAGTTTTTATGCGCTTAAAAGCATTTTCAGGCCGAATGAGCAATTATGCCTGTTTCTGCCAAATGCAGCAAAATACTGAAAGGAAAGTGGGTTTGCCTTCATATTTGAGCCAGAACAACTCAGTTCAGCATGGAAATATCATTGCAACAGCTTTTATTTAGCCAGAAATCAAGATTGTAAGTTTTTATGCGCTTAAAAGCATTTTCAGGCCGAATGAGCAAATATGCCTGTTTCTGCCAAATGCAGCAAAATACTAAAAGGAAAGTGGGTTTGCCTTCATATTTGACCCAGAACATTTCAGTTCAGCATGGAAATATCATTGCAACAGCTTTTATTTAGCCAGAAATCAAGAGTGTAAGTTTTTATGCGCTTAAAAGCATTTTCAGGCCGAATGAGCTGATTTCTGCCAAATGCAGCAATATACTGAAAGGAAAGTGGGTTTGCCTTCATATTTGACCGAGACCAACTCAGTTCAGCATGGAAATATCATTGCAACAGCTTTTATTTAGCCAGAAATCAAGAGTGTAAGTTTTTATGCGCTTAAAAGCATTTTCAGGCCGAATGAGCTGATTTCTGCCAAATGCAGCAAAATACTGAAAGGAAAGTGGGTTTGCCTTCATATTTGACCCAGAACATTTCAGTTCAGCATGGAAATATCATTGCAACAGCTTTTATTTAGCCAGAAATCAAGAGTGTAAGTTTTTATGCGCTTAAAAGCATTTTCAGGCCGAATGAGCTGATTTCTGCCAAATGCAGCAATATACTGAAAGGAAAGTGGGTTTGCCTTCATATTTGACCGAGACCAACTCAGTTCAGCATGGAAATATCATTGCAACAGCTTTTATTTAGCCAGAAATCAAGAGTGTAAGTTTTTATGCGCTTAAAAGCATTTTCAGGCCGAATGAGCTGATTTCTGCCAAATGCAGCAATATACTGAAAGGAATGTGGGTTTGCCTTCATATTTGACCGAGACCAACTCAGTTCAGCATGGAAATATCATTGCAACAGCTTTTATTTAGCCAGAAATCAAGAGTGTAAGTTTTTATGCGCTTAAAAGCATTTTCAGGCCGAATGAGCAAATATGCCTGTTTCTGCCAAATGCAGCAAAATACTGAAAGGAAAGTGGGTTTGCCTTCATATTTGAGCCAGAACAACTCAGTTCAGCATGGAAATATCATTGCAACAGCTTTTATTTAGCCAGAAATGAAGAGTGTAAGTTTTTATGCGCTTAAAAGCATTTTCAGGCCGAATGAGCTGATTTCTGCCAAATGCAGCAAAATACTGAAAGGAAAGTGGGTTTGCCTTCATATTTGAGCCAGAACAACTCAGTTCAGCATGGAAATATCATTGCAACAGCTGTTATTTAGCCAGAAATCAAGAGTGTAAGTTTTTATGCGCTTAAAAGCATTTTTAGGCCGAATGAGCAAATATGCCTGTTTCTGCCAAATGCAGCAAAATACTGAAAGGAAAGTGGGTTTGCCTTCATATTTGAGCCAGAACAACTCAGTTCAGCATGGAAATATCATTGCAACAGCTTTTATTTAGCCAGAAATTAGGAGTGTAAGTTTTTATGCGCTTAAAAGCATTTTCAGGCCGAATGAGCTGATTTCTGCCAAATGCAGCAAAATACTGAAAGGAAAGTGGGTTTGCCTTCATATTTGACCGAGACCAACTCAGTTCAGCATGGAAATATCATTGCAACAGCTTTTATTTAGCCAGAAATCAAGACTGTAAGTTTTTATGCGCTTAAAAGCATTTTCAGGCCGAATGAGCAAATATGCCTGTTTCTGCCAAATGCAGCAAAATACTGAAAGGAAAGTGGGTTTGCCTTCATATTTGAGCCAGAACAACTCAGTTCAGCATGGAAATATCATTGCAACAGCTTTTATTTAGCCAGAAATCAAGAGTGTAAGTTTTTATGCGCTTAAAAGCATTTTCAGGCTGAATGAGCTGATTTCTGCCAAATGCAGCAAAATACTGAAAGGAAAGTGGGTTTGCCTTCATATTTGAGCCAGAACAACTCAGTTCAGCATGGAAATATCATTGCAACAGCTTTTATTTAGCCAGAAATCAAGAGTGTAAGTTTTTATGCGCTTAAAAGCATTTTCAGGCCGAATGAGCAATAATGCCTGTTTCTGCCAAATGCAGCAAAATACTGAAAGGAAAGTGGGTTTGCCTTCATATTTGAGCCAGAACAACTCAGTTCAGCATGGAAATATCATTGCAACAGCTTTTATTTAGCCAGAAATCAAGAGTGTAAGTTTTTATGCGCTTAAAAGCATTTTCAGGCCGAATGAGCTGATTTCTGCCAAATGCAGCAAAATACTGAAAGGAAAGTGGGTTTGCCTTCATATTTGACCGAGACCAACTCAGTTCAGCATGGAAATATCATTGCAACAGCTTTTATTTAGCCAGAAATCAAGAGTGTAAGTTTTTATGCGCTTAAAAGCATTTTCAGGCCGAATGAGCAAATATGCCTGTTTCTGCCAAATGCAGAAAAATACTGAAAGGAAAGTGGGTTTGCCTTCATATTTGAGCCAGAACAACTCAGTTCAGCATGGAAATATCATTGCAACAGCTTTTATTTAGCCAGAAATCAAGAGTGTAAGTTTTTATGCGCTTAAAAGCATTTTCAGGCCGAATGAGCAATTATGCCTGTTTCTGCCAAATGCAGCAAAATACTGAAAGGAAAGTGGGTTTGCCTTCATATTTGAGCCAGAACAACTCAGTTCAGCATGGAAATATCATTGCAACAGCTTTTATTTAGCCAAAAATCAAGATTGTAAGTTTTTATGCGCTTAAAAGCATTTTCAGGCCGAATGAGCTGATTTCTGCCAAATGCAGCAATATACTGAAAGGAATGTGGGTTTGCCTTCATATTTGACCGAGACCAACTCAGTTCAGCATGGAAATATCATTGCAACAGCTTTTATTTAGCCAGAAATCAAGAGTGTAAGTTTTTATGCGCTTAAAAGCATTTTCAGGCCGAATGAGCTGATTTCTGCCAAATGCAGCAAAATACTGAAAGGAAAGTGGGTTTGCCTTCATATTTGACCCAGAACAACTCAGTTCAGCATGGAAATATCATTGCAACAGCTTTTTTTTAGCCAGAAATCAAGAGTGTAAGTTTTTATGCGTTTAAAAGCATTTTCAGGCCGAATGAGCAAATATGCCTGTTTCTGCCAAATGCAGCAAAATACTGAAAGGAAAGTGGGTTTGCCTTCATATTTGAGCCAGAACAACTCAGTTCAGCATGGAAATATAATTGCAACAGCTTTTATTTAGCCAGAAATCAAGAGTCTAACTTTTTATGCGCTTAAAAGCATTTTCAGGCCGAATGAGCTGATTTCTGCCAAATGCAGCAAAATACTGAAAGGAAAGTGGGTTTGCCTTCATATTTGACCGAGACCAACTCAGTTCAGCATGGAAATATCATTGCAACAGCTTTTATTTAGCCAGAAATCAAGAGTGTAAGTTTTTATGCGCTTAAAAGCATTTTCAGGCCGAATGAGCAAATATGCCTGTTTCTGCCAAATGCAGCAAAATACTGAAAGGAAAGTGGGTTTGCCTTCATATTTGAGCCAGAACAACTCAGTTCAGCATGGAAATATCATTGCAACAGCTTTTATTTAGCCAGAAATCAAGAGTGTAAGTTTTTATGCGCTTAAAAGCATTTTCAGGCTGAATGAGCTGATTTCTGCCAAATGCAGCAAAATACTGAAAGGAAAGTGGGTTTGCCTTCATATTTGAGCCAGAACAACTCAGTTCAGCATGGAAATATCATTGCAACAGCTTTTATTTAGCCAGAAATCAAGAGTGTAAGTTTTTATGTGCTTAAAAGCATTTTCAGGCCGAATGAGCAAATATGCCTGTCTCTGCCAAATGCAGCAATATACTGAAAGGAAAGTGGGTTTGCCTTCATATTTGAGCCAGAACAACTCAGTTCAGCATGGAAATATCATTGCAACAGCTGTTATTTAGCCAGAAATCAAGAGTGTAAGTTTTTATGCGCTTAAAAGCATTTTCAGGCCGAATGAGCTGATTTCTGCCAAATGCAGCAAAATACTGAAAGGAAAGTGGGTTTGCCTTCATATTTGACCGAGACCAACTCAGTTCAGCATGGAAATATCATTGCAACAGCTTTTATTTAGCCAGAAATCAAGAGTGTAAGTTTTTATGCGCTTAAAAGCATTTTCAGGCCGAATGAGCAAATATGCCTGTTTCTGCCAAATGCAGCAAAATACTGAAAGGAAAGTGGGTTTGCCTTCATATTTGAGCCAGAACAACTCAGTTCAGCATGGAAATATCATTGCAACAACTTTTATTTAGCCAGAAATCAAGAGTGTAAGTTTTTATGCGCTTAAAAGCATTTTCAGGCCGAATGAGCAAATATGCCTGTTTCTGCCAAATGCAGCAAAATACTGAAAGGACAGTGGGTTTGCCTTCAAATTTGAGCCAGAACAACTCAGTTCAGCATGGAAATATCATTGCAACAGCTTTCATTTAGCCAGAAATCAAGAGTGTAAGTTTTTATTCGCTTAAAAGCATTTTCAGGCCGAATGAGCTGATTTCTGCCAAATGCAGCAAAATACTGAAAGGAAAGTGGGTTTGCCTTCATATTTGAGCCAGAACAACTCAGTTCAGCATGGAAATATCATTGCAACAGCTTTTATTTAGCCAGAAATCAAGAGTGTAAGTTTTTATGCGCTTAAAAGCATTTTCAGGCCGAATGAGCTGATTTCTGCCAAATGCAGCAAAATCCTGAAAGGAAAGTGGGTTTGCCTTCATATTTGAGCCAGAACAACTCAGTTCAGCATGGAAATATCATTGCAACAGCTTTTATTTAGCCAGAAATCAAGAGTGTAAGTTTTTATGCGCTTAAAAGCATTTTCAGGCCGAATGAGCAAATATGCCTGTTTCTTCCAAATGCAGCAAAATACTGAAAAGAAAGTGGGTTTGCCTTCATATTTGACCCAGAACAACTCAGTTCAGCATGGAAATATCATTGCAACAGCTTTTATTTAGCCAGAAATCAAGAGTGTAAGTTTTTATGCGTTTAAAAGCATTTTCAGGCCGAATGAGCAAATATGCCTGTTTCTGCCAAATGCAGCAAAATACTGAAAGGAAAGTGGGTTTACCTTCATATTTGAGCCAGAACAACTCAGTTCAGCATGGAAATATCATTGCAACAGCTTTTATTTAGCCAGAAATCAAGAGTCTAACTTTTTATGCGCTTAAAAGCATTTTCAGGCCGAATGAGCTGATTTCTGCCAAATGCAGCAATATACTGAAAGGAAAGTGGGTTTGCCTTCATATTTGACCCAGACCAACTCAGTTCAGCATGGAAATATCATTGCAACAACTTTTATTTAGCCAGAAATCAAGAGTGTAAGTTTTTATGCGCTTAAAAGCATTTTCAGGCCGAATGAGCAAATATGCCTGTTTCTGCCAAATGCAGCAAAATACTGAAAGGAAAGTGGGTTTGCCTTCATATTTGAGCCAGAACAACTCAGTTCAGCATGGAAATATCATTGCAACAGCTTTTATTTAGCCAGAAATCAAGAGTGTAAGTTTTTATGCGCTTAAAAGCATTTTCAGGCCGAATGAGCTGATTTCTGCCAAATGCAGCAAAATACTGAAAGGAAAGTGGGTTTGCCTTCATATTTGAGCCAGAACAACTCAGTTCAGCATGGAAATATCATTGCAACAACTTTTATTTAGCCAGAAATCAAGAGTGTAAGTTTTTATGCGCTTAAAAGCATTTTCAGGCCGAATGAGCAAATATGCCTGTTTCTGCCAAATGCAGCAAAATACTGAAAGGAAAGTGGGTTTGCCTTCATATTTGAGCCAGAACAACTCAGTTCAGCATGGAAATATCATTGCAACAGCTTTTATTTAGCCAGAAATCAAGAGTGTAAGTTTTTATGCGCTTAAAAGCATTTTCAGGCCGAATGAGCTGATTTCTGCCAAATGCAGCAAAATACTGAAAGGAAAGTGGGTTTGCCTTCATATTTGACTGAGACCAACTCAGTTCATAATGGAAATATTATTGGAACAGCTGTTATTTAGCCAGAAATCAAGAGTGTAAGTTTTTATGCGCTTAAAAGCATTTTCAGGCCGAATGAGCAAATATGCCTGTTTCTGCCAAATGCAGCAAAATACTGAAAGGAAAGTGGGTTTGCCTTCAAATTTGAGCCAGAACAACTCAGTTCAGCATGGAAATATCATTGCAACAGCTTTCATTTAGCCAGAAATCAAGAGTGTAAGTTTTTATTTGCTTAAAAGCATTTTCAGGCCGAATGAGCTGATTTCTGCCAAATGCAGCAAAATACTGAAAGGAAAGTGGGTTTGCCTTCATATTTGAGCCAGAACAACTCAGTTCAGCATGGAAATATCATTGCAACAGCTTTTATTTAGCCAGAAATCAAGAGTGTAAGTTTTTATGCGCTTAAAAGCATTTTCAGGCCGAATGAGCTGATTTCTGCCAAATGCAGCAAAATCCTGAAAGGAAAGTGGGTTTGCCTTCATATTTGAGCCAGAACAACTCAGTTCAGCATGGAAATATCATTGCAACAGCTTTTATTTAGCCAGAAATCAAGAGTGTAAGTTTTTATGCGCTTAAAAGCATTTTCAGGCCGAATGAGCAAATATGCCTGTTTCTGCCAAATGCAGCAAAATACTGAAAGGAAAGTGGGTTTGCCTTCATATTTGAGCCAGAACAACTCAGTTCAGCATGGAAATATCATTGCAACAGCTTTTATTTAGCCAGAAATCAAGAGTGTAAGTTTTTATGCGCTTAAAAGCATTTTCAGGCCGAATGAGCAAATATGCCTGTTTCTGCCAAATGCAGCAAAATACTGAAAGGAAAGTGGGTTTGCCTTCATATTTTAGCCAGAACAACTCAGTTCAGCATGGAAATATAATTGCAACAGCTTTTATTTAGCCAGAAATCAAGAGTGTAAGTTTTTTGCGCTTAAAAGCATTTTCAGGCCGAATGAGCAAATATGCCTGTTTCTGCCAAATGCAGCAAAATACTGAAAGGAAAGTGGGTTTGCCTTCATATTTGACCCAGAACATTTCAGTTCAGCATGGAAATATCATTGCAACAGCTTTTATTTAGCCAGAAATCAAGAGTCTAACTTTTTATGCGCTTAAAAGCATTTTCAGGCCGAATGAGCTGATTTCTGCCAAATGCAGCAATATACTGAAAGGAAAGTGGGTTTGCCTTCATATTTGACCGAGACCAACTCAGTTCAGCATGGAAATATCATTGCAACAGATTTATTTAGCCAGAAATCAAGAGTGTAAGTTTTTATGCGCTTAAAAGCATTTTCAGGCCGAATGAGCAAATATGCCTGTTTCTGCCAAATGCAGCAAAATACTGAAAGGAAAGTGGGTTTGCCTTCAAATTTGAGCCAGAACAACTCAGTTCAGCATGGAAATATCATTGCAACAGCTTTCATTTAGCCAGAAATCAAGAGTGTAAGTTTTTATTTGCTTAAAAGCATTTTCAGGCCGAATGAGCTGATTTCTGCCAAATGCAGCAAAATACTGAAAAGAAAGTGGGTTTGCCTTCATATTTGAGCCAGAACAACTCAGTTCAGCATGGAAATATCATTGCAACAGCTTTTATTTAGCCAGAAATCAAGAGTGTAAGTTTTTATGCGCTTAAAAGCATTTTCAGGCCGAATGAGCTGATTTCTGCCAAATGCAGCAAAATCCTGAAAGGAAAGTGGGTTTGCCTTCATATTTGAGCCAGAACAACTCAGTTCAGCATGGAAATATCATTGCAACAGCTTTTATTTAGCCAGAAATCAAGAGTGTAAGTTTTTATGCGCTTAAAAGCATTTTCAGGCCGAATGAGCAAATATGCCTGTTTCTGCCAAATGCAGCAAAATACTGAAAGGAAAGTGGGTTTGCCTTCATATTTGAGCCAGAACAACTCAGTTCAGCATGGAAATATCATTGCAACAGCTTTTATTTAGCCAGAAATCAAGAGTGTAAGTTTTTATGCGCTTAAAAGCATTTTCAGGCCGAATGAGCAAATATGCCTGTTTCTGCCAAATGCAGCAAAATACTGAAAGGAAAGTGGGTTTGCCTTCATATTTTAGCCAGAACAACTCAGTTCAGCATGGAAATATAATTGCAACAGCTTTTATTTAGCCAGAAATCAAGAGTGTAAGTTTTTTGCGCTTAAAAGCATTTTCAGGCCGAATGAGCAAATATGCCTGTTTCTGCCAAATGCAGCAAAATACTGAAAGGAAAGTGGGTTTGCCTTCATATTTGACCCAGAACATTTCAGTTCAGCATGGAAATATCATTGCAACAGCTTTTATTTAGCCAGAAATCAAGAGTCTAACTTTTTATGCGCTTAAAAGCATTTTCAGGCCGAATGAGCTGATTTCTGCCAAATGCAGCAATATACTGAAAGGAAAGTGGGTTTGCCTTCATATTTGACCGAGACCAACTCAGTTCAGCATGGAAATATCATTGCAACAGATTTATTTAGCCAGAAATCAAGAGTGTAAGTTTTTATGCGCTTAAAAGCATTTTCAGGCCGAATGAGCAAATATGCCTGTTTCTGCCAAATGCAGCAAAATACTGAAAGGAAAGTGGGTTTGCCTTCATATTTGACCCAGACCAACTCAGTTCAGCATGGAAATATCATTGCAACAGCTTTTATTTAGCCAGAAATCAAGAGTGTAAGTTTTTATGCGCTTAAAAGCATTTTCAGGCCGAATGAGCTGATTTCTGCCAAATGCAGCAAAATACTGAAAGGAAAGTGGGTTTGCCTTCATATTTGAGCCAGAACAACTCAGTTCAGCATGGAAATATCATTGCAACAGCTTTTATTTAGCCAGAAATCAAGAGTGTAAGTTTTTATGCGCTTAAAAGCATTTTCAGTCCGAATGAGCTGATTTCTGCCAAATGCAGCAAAATACTGAAAGGAAAGTGGGTTTGCCTTCATATTTGAGCCAGAACAACTCAGTTCAGCATGGAAATATCATTGCAACAGCTTTTATTTAGCCAGAAATCAAGAGTGTAAGTTTTTATGCGCTTAAAAGCATTTTCAGGCCGAATGAGCAAATATGCCTGTTTCTGCCAAATGCAGCAAAATACTGAAAGGAAAGTGGGTTTGCCTTCATATTTGAGCCAGAACAACTCAGTTCAGCATGGAAATATCATTGCAACAGCTTTTATTTAGCCAGAAATCAAGAGTGTAAGTTTTTATGCGCTTAAAAGCATTTTCAGGCCGAATGAGCAAATATGCCTGTTTCTGCCAAATGCAGCAAAATACTGAAAGGAAAGTGGGTTTGCCTTCATATTTGAGCCAGAACAACTCAGTTCAGCATGGAAATATCATTGCAACAGCTTTTATTTAGCCAGAAATCAAGAGTGTAAGTTTTTATGCGCTTAAAAGCATTTTCAGGCCGAATGAGCAAATATGCCTGTTTCTTCCAAATGCAGCAAAATACTGAAAGGAAAGTGGGTTTGCCTTCATATTTGACCCAGAACAACTCAGTTCAGCATGGAAATATCATTGCAACAGCTTTTATTTAGCCAGAAATCAAGAGTGTAAGTTTTTATGCGTTTAAAAGCATTTTCAGGCCGAATGAGCAAATATGCCTGTTTCTGCCAAATGCAGCAAAATACTGAAAGGAAAGTGGGTTTGCCTTCATATTTGAGCCAGAACAACTCAGTTCAGCATGGAAATATAATTGCAACAGCTTTTATTTAGCCAGAAATCAAGAGTGTAAGTTTTTTGCGCTTAAAAGCATTTTCAGGCCGAATGAGCAAATATGCCTGTTTCTGCCAAATGCAGCAAAATACTGAAAGGAAAGTGGGTTTGCCTTCATATTTGACCCAGAACATTTCAGTTCAGCATGGAAATATCATTGCAACAGCTTTTATTTAGCCAGAAATCAAGAGTCTAACTTTTTATGCGCTTAAAAGCATTTTCAGGCCGAATGAGCTGATTTCTGCCAAATGCAGCAATATACTGAAAGGAAAGTGGGTTTGCCTTCATATTTGACCCAGACCAACTCAGTTCAGCATGGAAATATTATTGGAACAGCTGTTATTTAGCCAGAAATCAAGAGTGTAAGTTTTTATGCGCTGAAAAGCATTTTCAGGCCGAATGAGCAAATATGCCTGTTTCTGCCAAATGCAGCAAAATACTGAAAGTAAAGTGGGTTTGCCTTCATATTTGACCCAGACCAACTCAGTTCAGCATGGAAATATCATTGCAACAGCTTTTATTTAGCCAGAAATCAAGAGTGTAGGTTTTTATGCGCTTAAAAGCATTTTCAGGCCGAATGAGCAAATATGCCTGTTTCTGCCAAATGCAGCAAAATACTGAAAGGAAAGTGGGTTTGCCTTCATATTTGAGCCAGAACAACTCAGTTCAGCATGGAAATATCATTGCAACAGCTTTTATTTAGCCAGAAATCAAGAGTGTAGGTTTTTATGCGCTTAAAAGCATTTTCAGGCCGAATGAGCAAATATGCCTGTTTCTGCCAAATGCAGCAAAATACTGAAAGGAAAGTGGGTTTGCCTTCATATTTGAGCCAGAACAACTCAGTTCAGCATGGAAATATCATTGCAACAGCTTTTATTTAGCCAGAAATCAAGAGTGTAAGTTTTTATGCGCTTAAAAGCATTTTCAGGCCGAATGAGCTGATTTCTGCCAAATGCAGCAAAATACTGAAAGGAAAGTGGGTTTGCCTTCATATTTGAGCCAGAACAACTCAGTTCAGCATGGAAATATCATTGCAACAGCTTTTATTTAGCCAGAAATCAAGAGTGTAAGTTTTTATGCGCTTAAAAGCATTTTCAGGCCGAATGAGCTGATTTCTGCCAAATGCAGCAAAATACTGAAAGGAAAGTGGGTTTGCCTTCATATTTGAGCCAGAACAACTCAGTTCAGCATGGATATATCATTGCAACAGCTTTTATTTAGCCAGAAATCAAGAGTGTAAGTTTTTATGCGCTTAAAAGCATTTTCAGTCCGAATGACCTGATTTCTGCCAAATGCAGCAAAATACTGAAAGGAAAGTGGGTTTGCCTTCATATTTGAGCCAGAACAACTCAGTTCAGCATGGAAATATCATTGCAACAGCTTTTATTTAGCCAGAAATCAAGAGTGTAAGGTTTTATGCGCTTAAAAGCATTTTCAGGCCGAATGAGCAAATATGCCTGTTTCTGCCAAATGCAGCAAAATACTGAAAGGAAAGTGGGTTTGCCTTCATATTTGAGCCAGAACAACTCAGTTCAGCATGGAAATATCATTGCAACAGCTTTTATTTAGCCAGAAATCAAGAGTGTAAGTTTTTATGCGCTTAAAAGCATTTTCAGGCCGAATGAGCAAATATGCCTGTTTCTTCCAAATGCAGCAAAATACTGAAAGGAAAGTGGGTTTGCCTTCATATTTGACCCAGAACAACTCAGTTCAGCATGGAAATATCATTGCAACAGCTTTTATTTAGCCAGAAATCAAGAGTGTAAGTTTTTATGCGTTTAAAAGCATTTTCAGGCCGAATGAGCAAATATGCCTGTTTCTGCCAAATGCAGCAAAATACTGAAAGGAAAGTGGGTTTGCCTTCATATTTGAGCCAGAACAACTCAGTTCAGCATGGAAATATAATTGCAACAGCTTTTATTTAGCCAGAAATCAAGAGTGTAAGTTTTTTGCGCTTAAAAGCATTTTCAGGCCGAATGAGCAAATATGCCTGTTTCTGCCAAATGCAGCAAAATACTGAAAGGAAAGTGGGTTTGCCTTCATATTTGACCCAGAACATTTCAGTTCAGCATGGAAATATCATTGCAACAGCTTTTATTTAGCCAGAAATCAAGAGTCTAACTTTTTATGCGCTTAAAAGCATTTTCAGGCCGAATGAGCTGATTTCTGCCAAATGCAGCAATATACTGAAAGGAAAGTGGGTTTGCCTTCATATTTGACCCAGACCAACTCAGTTCAGCATGGAAATATTATTGGAACAGCTGTTATTTAGCCAGAAATCAAGAGTGTAAGTTTTTATGCGCTGAAAAGCATTTTCAGGCCGAATGAGCAAATATGCCTGTTTCTGCCAAATGCAGCAAAATACTGAAAGGAAAGTGGGTTTGCCTTCATATTTGAGCCAGAACAACTCAGTTCAGCATGGATATATCATTGCAACAGCTTTTATTTAGCCAGAAATCAAGAGTGTAAGTTTTTATGCGCTTAAAAGCATTTTCAGTCCGAATGACCTGATTTCTGCCAAATGCAGCAAAATACTGAAAGGAAAGTGGGTTTGCCTTCATATTTGAGCCAGAACAACTCAGTTCAGCATGGAAATATCATTGCAACAGCTTTTATTTAGCCAGAAATCAAGAGTGTAAGTTTTTATGCGCTTAAAAGCATTTTCAGGCCGAATGAGCTGATTTCTGCCAAATGCAGCAAAATACTGAAAGGAAAGTGGGTTTGCCTTCATATTTGACCCAGAACAACTCAGTTCAGCATGGAAATATCATTGCAACAGCTTTTATTTAGCCAGAAATCAAGAGTCTAACTTTTTATGCGCTTAAAAGCATTTTCAGGCCGAATGAGCTGATTTCTGCCAAATGCAGCAAAATACTGAAAGTAAAGTGGGTTTGCCTTCATATTTGACCTAGACCAACTCAGTTCAGCATGGAAATATCATTGCAACAGCTTTTATTTAGCCAGAAATCAAGAGTCTAACTTTTTATGCGCTTAAAAGCATTTTCAGGCCGAATGAGCTTATTTCTGCCAAATGCAGCAAAATACTGAAAGGAAAGTGGGTTTGCCTTCATATTTGACCCAGAACAACTCAGTTCAGCATGGAAATATCATTGCAACAGCTTTTATTTAGCCAGAAATCAAGAGTGTAAGTTTTTATGCGCTTAAAAGCATTTTCAGGCCGAATGAGCAAATATGCCTATTTCTGCCAAATGCAGCAAAATACTGAAAGGAAAGTGGGTTTGCCTTCATATTTGACCCAGAACAACTCAGTTCAGCATGGAAATATCATTGCAACAGCTTTTATTTAGCCAGAAATCAAGAGTGTAAGTTTTTATGCGCTTAAAAGCATTTTCAGGCCGAATGAGCTGATTTCTGCCAAATGCAGCAAAATACTGAAAGGAAAGTGGGTTTGCCTTCATATTTGAGCCAGAACAACTCAGTTCAGCATGGAAATATCATTGCAACAGCTTTTATTTAGCCAGAAATCAAGAGTGTAAGTTTTTATGCGCTTAAAAGCATTTTCAGGCCGAATGAGCAAATATGCCTGTTTCTGCCAAATGCAGCAAAATACTGAAAGTAAAGTGGGTTTGCCTTCATATTTGACCCAGACCAACTCAGTTCAGCATGGAAATATCATTGCAACAGCTTTTATTTAGCCAGAAATCAAGAGTCTAACTTTTTATGCGCTTAAAAGCATTTTTAGGCCGAATGAGCTGATTTCTGCCAAATGCAGCAAAATACTGAAAGGAAAGTGGGTTTGCCTTCATATTTGACCCAGAACAACTCAGTTCAGCATGGAAATATCATTGCAACAGCTTTTATTTAGCCAGAAATCAAGAGTGTAAGTTTTTATGCGCTTAAAAGCATTTTCAGGCCGAATGAGCAAATATGCCTGTTTCTGCCAAATGCAGCAAAATACTGAAAGGAAAGTGGGTTTGCCTTCATATTTGACTGAGACCATCTCAGTTCAGCATGGAAATATTATTGGAACAGCTGTTATTTAGCCAGAAATCATGAGTGTAAGTTTTAATGTGCTTAAAAGCATTTTCAGGCCGAATGAGCAAATATTCCTGTTTCTGCCAAATGCAGCAAAATACTGAAAGGAAAGTGGGTTTGCCTTCATATTTGACCCAGACCAACTCAGTTCAGCATGGAAATATCATTGCAACAGCTTTTATTTAGCCAGAAATCAAGAGTGTAAGTTTTTATGCGCTTAAAAGCATTTTCAGGCCGAATGAGCTGATTTCTGCCAAATGCAGCAAAATACTGAAAGGAAAGTGGGTTTGCCTTCATATTTGAGCCAGAACAACTCAGTTCAGCATGGAAATATCATTGCAACAGCTTTTATTTAGCCAGAAATCGAGAGTGTAAGTTTTTATGCGCTTAAAAGCATTTTCAGGCCGAATGAGCAAATATGCCTGTTTCTGCCAAATGCAGCAAAATACTGAAAGGAAAGTGGGTTTGCCTTCATATTTGAGCCAGAACAACTCAGTTCAGCATGAAAATATCATTGCAACAGCTTTTATTAAGCCAGAAATCAAGAGTGTATGTTTTTATGCGCTTAAAAGCATTTTCAGGCCGAATGAGCAAATATGCCTGTTTCTGCCAAATGCAGCAAAATACTGAAAGGAAAGTGGGTTTGCCTTCATATTTGAGCCAGAACAACTCAGTTCAGCATGGAAATATCATTGCAACAGCTTTTATTTAGCCAGAAATCAAGAGTGTAAGTTTTTATGCGCTTAAAAGCATTTTCAGGCCGAATGAGCTGATTTCTGCCAAATGCAGCAAAATACTGAAAGGAAAGTGGGTTTGCCTTCATATTTGACCGAGACCAACTCAGTTCAGCATGGAAATATCATTGCAACAGCTTTTATTTAGCCAGAAATCAAGAGTGTAAGTTTTTATGCGCTTAAAAGCATTTTCAAGCCGAATGAGCAAATATGCCTGTTTCTGCCAAATGCAGCAATATACTGAAAGGAAAGTGGGTTTGCCTTCATATTTGAGCTAGAACAACTCAGTTCAGCATGGAAATATCATTGCAACAGCTTTTATTTAGCCAGAAATCAAGAGTGTAAGTTTTTATGCGCTTAAAAGCATTTTCAGGCCGAATGAGCTGATTTCTGCCAAATGCAGCAAAATACTGAAAGGAAAGTGGGTTTGCCTTCATATTTGACCGAGACCAACTCAGTTCAGCATGGAAATATCATTGCAACAGCTTTTATTTAGCCAGAAATCAAGAGTGTAAGTTTTTATGCGCTTAAAAGCATTTTCAGGCCGAATGAGCAAATATGCCTGTTTCTGCCAAATGCAGCAAAATACTGAAAGGAAAGTGGGTTTGCCTTCATATTTGAGCCAGAACAACTCAGTTCAGCATGGAAATATCATTGCAACAGCTTTTATTTAGCCAGACATCAAGAGTGTAAGTTTTTATGTGCTTAAAAGCATTTTCAGGCCGAATGAGCAAATATGCCTGTTTCTGCCAAATGCAGCAAAATACTGAAAGGAAAGTGGGTTTGCCTTCATATTTGAGCCAGAACAACTCAGTTCAGCATGGAAATATCATTGCAACAGCTTTTATTTAGCCAGAAATCAAGAGTGTAAGTTTTTACTCGCTTAAAAGCATTTTCAGGCCGAATGAGCTGATTTCTGCCAAATGCAGCAAAATACTGAAAGGAAAGTGGGTTTGCCTTCATATTTGAGCCAGAACAACTCAGTTCAGCATGGAAATATCATTGCAACAGCTTTTATTTAGCCAGAAATCAAGAGTGTAAGTTTTTATGCGCTTAAAAGCATTTTCAGGCCGAATGAGCTGATTTCTGCCAAATGCAGCAAAATACTGAAAGGAAAGTGGGTTTGCCTTCATATTTGACCCAGAACAACTCAGTTCAGCATGGAAATATCATTGCCACAGCTTTTATTTAGCCAGAAATCAAGAGTGTAAGTTTTTATGCGCTTAAAAGCATTTTCAGGCCGAATGAGCAAATATGCCTGTTTCTGCCAAATGCAGCAAAATACTGAAAGGAAAGTGGGTTTGCCTTCATATTTGAGCCAGAACAACTCAGTTCAGCATGGAAATATCATTGCAACAGCTTTTATTTAGCCAGAAATCAAGAGTGTAAGTTTTTATGCGCTTAAAAGCATTTTCAGGCCGAATGAGCAAATATGCCTGTTTCTTCCAAATGCAGCAAAATACTGAAAGGAAAGTGGGTTTGCCTTCATATTTGACCCAGACCAACTCAGTTCAGCATGGAAATATCATTGCAACAGATTTATTTAGCCAGAAATCAAGAGTGTAAGTTTTTATGCGCTTAAAAGCATTTTCAGGCCGAATGAGCAAATATTCCTGTTTCTGCCAAATGCAGCAAAATACTGAAAGGAAAGTGGGTTTGCCTTCATATTTGACCCAGACCAACTCAGTTCAGCATGGAAATATTATTAGAACAGCTGTTATTTAGCCAGAAATCAAGAGTGTAAGTTTTTATGCGCTTAAAAGCATTTTCAGGCCGAATGAGCTGATTTCTGCCAAATGCAGCAAAATACTGAAAGGAAAGTGGGTTTGCCTTCATATTTGAGCCAGAACAACTCAGTTCAGCATGGAAATATCATTGCAACAGCTTTTATTTAGCCAGAAATCAAGAGTGTAAGTTTTTATGCGCTTAAAAGCATTTTCAGGCCGAATGAGCAAATATGCCTGTTTCTGCCAAATGCAGCAAAATACTGAAAGGAAAGTTTGTTTGCCTTCATATTTGAGCCAGAACAACTCAGTTCAGCATGGAAATATCATTGCAACAGCTTTTATTTAGCCAGAAATCAAGAGTGTAAGTTTTTATGCGCTTAAAAGCATTTTCAGGCCGAATGAGCAAATATGCCTGTTTCTTCCAAATGCATCAAAATACTGAAAGGAAAGTGGGTTTGCCTTCATATTTGACCCAGAACATTTCAGTTCAGCATGGAAATATCATTGCAACAGCTTTTATTTAGCCAGAAATCAAGAGTCTAACTTTTTATGCGCTTAAAAGCATTTTCAGGCCGAATGAGCTGATTTCTGCCAAATGCAGCAAAATACAGAAAGGAAAGTGGGTTTGCCTTCATATTTGAGCCAGAACAACTGAGTTCAGCATGGAAATATCATTGCAACAGCTTTTATTTAGCCAGAAATCAAGAGTGTAAGTTTTTTGCGCTTAAAAGCATTTTTAGGCCGAATGAGCAAATATGCCTGTTTCTGCCAAATGCAGCAAAATACTGAAAGGAAAGTGGGTTTGCCTTCATATTTGAGCCAGAACAACTCAGTTCAGCATGGAAATATCATTGCAACAGCTTTTATTTAGCCAGAAATCAAGAGTGTAAGTTTTTATGCGTTTAAAAGCATTTTCAGGCCGAATGAGCAAATATGCCTGTTTCTGCCAAATGCAGCAAAATACTGAAAGGAAAGTGGGTTTGCCTTCATATTTGAGCCAGAACAACTCAGTTCAGCATGGAAATATCATTGCAACAGCTTTTATTTAGCCAGAAATCAAGAGTGTAAGTTTTTATGCGCTTAAAAGCATTTTCAGGCCGAATGAGCAAATATGCCTGTTTCTGCCAAATGCAGCAAAATACTGAAAGGAAAGTGGGTTTGCCTTCATATTTGAGCCAGAACAACTCAGTTCAGCATGGAAATATCATTGCAACAGCTTTTATTTAGCCAGAAATCAAGAGTGTAAGTTTTTATGCGCTTAAAAGCATTTTCAGGCCGAATGAGCAAATATGCCTGTTTCTGCCAAATGCAGCAAAATACTGAAAGGAAAGTGGGTTTGCCTTCATATTTGAGCCAGAACAACTCAGTTCAGCATGAAAATATCATTGCAACAGCTTTTATTTAGCCAGAAATCAAGAGTGTAAGTTTTTATGCGCTTAAAAGCATTTTCAGGCCAAATGAGCAAATATGCCTGTTTCTGCCAAATGCAGCAAAATACTGAAAGGAAAGTGGGTTTGCCTTCATATTTGAGCCAGACCAACTCAGTTCAGCATGGAAATATCATTGCAACAGATTTATTTAGCCAGAAATCAAGAGTGTAAGTTTTTATGCGCTTAAAAGCATTTTCAGGCCGAATGAGCAAATATTCCTGTTTCTGCCAAATGCAGCAAAATACTGAAAGGAAAGTGGGTTTGCCTTCATATTTGACCCAGACCAACTCAGTTCAGCATGGAAATATTATTAGAACAGCTGTTATTTAGCCAGAAATCAAGAGTGTAAGTTTTTATGCGCTTAAAAGCATTTTCAGGCCGAATGAGCTGATTTCTGCCAAATGCAGCAAAATACTGAAAGGAAAGTGGGTTTGCCTTCATATTTGAGCCAGAACAACTCAGTTCAGCATGGAAATATCATTGCAACAGCTTTTATTTAGCCAGAAATCAAGAGTGTAAGTTTTTATGCGCTTAAAAGCATTTTCAGGCCGAATGAGCAAATATGCCTGTTTCTGCCAAATGCAGCAAAATACTGAAAGGAAAGTTTGTTTGCCTTCATATTTGAGCCAGAACAACTCAGTTCAGCATGGAAATATCATTGCAACAGCTTTTATTTAGCCAGACATCAAGAGTGTAAGTTTTTATGCGCTTAAAAGCATTTTCAGGCCGAATGAGCAAATATGCCTGTTTCTGCCAAATGCAGCAAAATACTGAAAGGAAAGTGGGTTTGCCTTCATATTTGAGCCAGAACAACTCAGTTCAGCATGGAAATATCATTGCAACAGCTTTTATTTAGCCAGAAATCAAGAGTGTAAGTTTTTATTCGCTTAAAAGCATTTTCAGGCCGAATGAGCTGATTTCTGCCAAATGCAGCAAAATACTGAAAGGAAAGTGGGTTTGCCTTCATATTTGAGCCAGAACAACTCAGTTCAGCATGGAAATATCATTGCAACAGCTTTTATTTAGCCAGAAATCAAGAGTGTAAGTTTTTATGCGCTTAAAAGCATTTTCAGGCCGAATGAGCAAATATGCCTGTTTCTGCCAAATGCAGCAAAATACTGAAAGGAAAGTGGGTTTGCCTTCATATTTGAGCCAGAACAACTCAGTTCAGCATGGAAATATCATTGCAACAGCTTTTATTTAGCCAGAAATCAAGAGTGTAAGTTTTTATGCGCTTAAAAGCATTTTCAGGCCGAATGAGCAAATATGCCTGTTTCTGCCAAATGCAGCAAAATACTGAAAGGAAAGTGGGTTTGCCTTCATATTTGAGCCAGAACAACTCAGTTCAGCATGAAAATATCATTGCAACAGCTTTTATTTAGCCAGAAATCAAGAGTGTAAGTTTTTATGCGCTTAAAAGCATTTTCAGGCCAAATGAGCAAATATGCCTGTTTCTGCCAAATGCAGCAAAATACTGAAAGGAAAGTGGGTTTGCCTTCATATTTGAGCCAGACCAACTCAGTTCAGCATGGAAATATCATTGCAACAGATTTATTTAGCCAGAAATCAAGAGTGTAAGTTTTTATGCGCTTAAAAGCATTTTCAGGCCGAATGAGCAAATATTCCTGTTTCTGCCAAATGCAGCAAAATACTGAAAGGAAAGTGGGTTTGCCTTCATATTTGACCCAGACCAACTCAGTTCAGCATGGAAATATTATTAGAACAGCTGTTATTTAGCCAGAAATCAAGAGTGTAAGTTTTTATGCGCTTAAAAGCATTTTCAGGCCGAATGAGCTGATTTCTGCCAAATGCAGCAAAATACTGAAAGGAAAGTGGGTTTGCCTTCATATTTGAGCCAGAACAACTCAGTTCAGCATGGAAATATCATTGCAACAGCTTTTATTTAGCCAGAAATCAAGAGTGTAAGTTTTTATGCGCTTAAAAGCATTTTCAGGCCGAAAGAGCAAATATGCCTGTTTCTGCCAAATGCAGCAAAATACTGAAAGGAAAGTTTGTTTGCCTTCATATTTGAGCCAGAACAACTCAGTTCAGCATGGAAATATCATTGCAACAGCTTTTATTTAGCCAGAAATCAAGAGTGTAAGTTTTTATGCGCTTAAAAGCATTTTCAGGCCGAATGAGCAAATATGCCTGTTTCTTCCAAATGCATCAAAATACTGAAAGGAAAGTGGGTTTGCCTTCATATTTGACCCAGAACATTTCAGTTCAGCATGGAAATATCATTGCAACAGCTTTTATTTAGCCAGAAATCAAGAGTCTAACTTTTTATGCGCTTAAAAGCATTTTCAGGCCGAATGAGCTGATTTCTGCCAAATGCAGCAAAATACAGAAAGGAAAGTGGGTTTGCCTTCATATTTGAGCCAGAACAACTGAGTTCAGCATGGAAATATCATTGCAACAGCTTTTATTTAGCCAGAAATCAAGAGTGTAAGTTTTTATTCGCTTAAAAGCATTTTCAGGCCGAATGAGCTGATTTCTGCCAAATGCAGCAAAATACTGAAAGGAAAGTGGGTTTGCCTTCATATTTGAGCCAGAACAACTCAGTTCAGCATGGAAATATCATTGCAACAGCTTTTATTTAGCCAGAAATCAAGAGTGTAAGTTTTTATGCGTTTAAAAGCATTTTCAGGCCGAATGAGCAAATATGCCTGTTTCTGCCAAATGCAGCAAAATACTGAAAGGAAAGTGGGTTTGCCTTCATATTTGAGCCAGAACAACTCAGTTCAGCATGGAAATATCATTGCAACAGCTTTTATTTAGCCAGAAATCAAGAGTGTAAGTTTTTATGCGCTTAAAAGCATTTTCAGGCCGAATGAGCAAATATGCCTGTTTCTGCCAAATGCAGCAAAATACTGAAAGGAAAGTGGGTTTGCCTTCATATTTGAGCCAGAACAACTCAGTTCAGCATGAAAATATCATTGCAACAGCTTTTATTTAGCCAGAAATCAAGAGTGTAAGTTTTTATGCGCTTAAAAGCATTTTCAGGCCAAATGAGCAAATATGCCTGTTTCTGCCAAATGCAGCAAAATACTGAAAGGAAAGTGGGTTTGCCTTCATATTTGAGCCAGAACAACTCAGTTCAGCATGGAAATATCATTGCAACAGCTTTTATTTAGCCAGAAATCAAGAGTGTAAGTTTTTATGCGCTTAAAAGCATTTTCAGGCCGAATGAGCTGATTTCTACCAAATGCAGCAAAATACTGAAAGGAAAGTGGGTTTGCCTTCATATTTGAGCCAGAACAACTCAGTTCAGCATGGAAATATCATTGCAACAGCTTTTATTTAGCCAGAAATCAAGAGTGTAAGTTTTTATGCGCTTAAAAGCATTTTCAGGCCGAATGAGCTGATTTCTGCCAAATGCAGCAAAATACTGAAAGGAAAGTGGGTTTGCCTTCATATTTGAGCCAGAACAACTCAGTTCAGCATGGAAATATCATTGCAACAGCTTTTATTTAGCCAGAAATCAAGAGTGTAAGTTTTTATGCGCTTATCAGCATTTTCAGGCCGAATGAGCAAATATGCCTGTTTCTGCCAAATGCAGCAAAATACTGAAAGGAAAGTGGGTTTGCCTTCATATTTGAGCCAGAACAACTCAGTTCAGCATGAAAATATCATTGCAACAGCTTTTATTTAGCCAGAAATCAAGAGTGTAAGTTTTTATGTGCTTAAAAGCATTTTCAGGCCGAATGAGATGATTTCTGCCAAATGCAGCAAAATACTGAAAGGAAAGTGGGTTTGCCTTCATATTTGACCCAGAACATTTCAGTTCAGCATGGAAATATCATTGCAACAGCTTTTATTTAGCCAGAAATCAAGAGTCTAACTTTTTATGCGCTTAAAAGCATTTTCAGGCTGAATGAGCTGATTTCTGCCAAATGCAGCAAAATACAGAAAGGAAAGTGGGTTTGCCTTCATATTTGAGCCAGAACAACTGAGTTCAGCATGGAAATATCATTGCAACAGCTTTTATTTAGCCAGAAATCAAGAGTGTAAGTTTTTTGCGCTTAAAAGCATTTTTAGGCCGAATGAGCAAATATGCCTGTTTCTGCCAAATGCAGCAAAATACTGAAAGGAAAGTGGGTTTGCCTTCATATTTGAGCCAGAACAACTCAGTTCAGCATGGAAATATCATTGCAACAGCTTTTATTTAGCCAGACATCAAGAGTGTAAGTTTTTATGCGCTTAAAAGCATTTTCAGGCCGAATGAGCAAATATGCCTGTTTCTGCCAAATGCAGCAAAATACTGAAAGGAAAGTGGGTTTGCCTTCATATTTGAGCCAGAACAACTCAGTTCAGCATGGAAATATCATTGCAACAGCTTTTATTTAGCCAGAAATCAAGAGTGTAAGTTTTTATGCGCTTAAAAGCATTTTCAGGCCGAATGAGCAAATATGCCTGTTTCTGCCAAATGCAGCAAAATACTGAAAGGAAAGTGGGTTTGCCTTCATATTTGAGCCAGAACAACTCAGTTCAGCATGGAAATATCATTGCAACAGCTTTTATTTAGCCAGAAATCAAGAGTGTAAGTTTTTATGCGCTTAAAAGCATTTTCAGGCCGAATGAGCAAATATGCCTGTTTCTGCCAAATGCAGCAAAATACTGAAAGGAAAGTGGGTTTGCCTTCATATTTGAGCCAGAACAACTCAGTTCAGCATGAAAATATCATTGCAACAGCTTTTATTTAGCCAGAAATCAAGAGTGTAAGTTTTTATGCGCTTAAAAGCATTTTCAGGCCAAATGAGCAAATATGCCTGTTTCTGCCAAATGCAGCAAAATACTGAAAGGAAAGTGGGTTTGCCTTCATATTTGAGCCAGAACAACTCAGTTCAGCATGGAAATATCATTGCAACAGCTTTTATTTAGCCAGAAATCAAGAGTGTAAGTTTTTATGCGCTTAAAAGCATTTTCAGGCCGAATGAGCTGATTTCTACCAAATGCAGCAAAATACTGAAAGGAAAGTGGGTTTGCCTTCATATTTGAGCCAGAACAACTCAGTTCAGCATGGAAATATCATTGCAACAGCTTTTATTTAGCCAGAAATCAAGAGTGTAAGTTTTTATGCGCTTAAAAGCATTTTCAGGCCGAATGAGCTGATTTCTGCCAAATGCAGCAAAATACTGAAAGGAAAGTGGGTTTGCCTTCATATTTGAGCCAGAACAACTCAGTTCAGCATGGAAATATCATTGCAACAGCTTTTATTTAGCCAGAAATCAAGAGTGTAAGTTTTTATGCGCTTATCAGCATTTTCAGGCCGAATGAGCAAATATGCCTGTTTCTGCCAAATGCAGCAAAATACTGAAAGGAAAGTGGGTTTGCCTTCATATTTGAGCCAGAACAACTCAGTTCAGCATGAAAATATCATTGCAACAGCTTTTATTTAGCCAGAAATCAAGAGTGTAAGTTTTTATGTGCTTAAAAGCATTTTCAGGCCGAATGAGATGATTTCTGCCAAATGCAGCAAAATACTGAAAGGAAAGTGGGTTTGCCTTCATATTTGACCCAGAACAACTCAGTTCAGCATGGAAATATTATTAGAACAGCTGTTATTTAGCCAGAAATCAAGAGTGTAAGTTTTTATGCGCTTAAAAGCATTTTCTGGCCGAATGAGCTGATTTCTGCCAAATGCAGCAAAATACAGAAAGGAAAGTGGGTTTGCCTTCATATTTGAGCCAGAACAACTGAGTTCAGCATGGAAATATCATTGCAACAGCTTTTATTTAGCCAGAAATCAAGAGTGTAAGTTTTTTGCGCTTAAAAGCATTTTTAGGCCGAATGAGCAAATATGCCTGTTTCTGCCAAATGCAGCAAAATACTGAAAGGAAAGTGGGTTTGCCTTCATATTTGAGCCAGAACAACTCAGTTCAGCATGGAAATATCATTGCAACAGCTTTTATTTAGCCAGACATCAAGAGTGTAAGTTTTTATGCGCTTAAAAGCATTTTCAGGCCGAATGAGCAAATATGCCTGTTTCTGCCAAATGCAGCAAAATACTGAAAGGAAAGTGGGTTTGCCTTCATATTTGAGCCAGAACAACTCAGTTCAGCATGGAAATATCATTGCAACAGCTTTTATTTAGCCAGAAATCAAGAGTGTAAGTTTTTATTCGCTTAAAAGCATTTTCAGGCCGAATGAGCAAATATTCCTGTTTCTGCCAAATGCAGCAAAATACTGAAAGGAAAGTGGGTTTGCCTTCATATTTGACCCAGACCAACTCAGTTCAGCATGGAAATATTATTAGAACAGCTGTTATTTAGCCAGAAATCAAGAGTGTAAGTTTTTATGCGCTTAAAAGCATTTTCTGGCCGAATGAGCTGATTTCTGCCAAATGCAGCAAAATACAGAAAGGAAAGTGGGTTTGCCTTCATATTTGAGCCAGAACAACTGAGTTCAGCATGGAAATATCATTGCAACAGCTTTTATTTAGCCAGAAATCAAGAGTGTAAGTTTTTTGCGCTTAAAAGCATTTTTAGGCCGAATGAGCAAATATGCCTGTTTCTGCCAAATGCAGCAAAATACTGAAAGGAAAGTGGGTTTGCCTTCATATTTGAGCCAGAACAACTCAGTTCAGCATGGAAATATCATTGCAACAGCTTTTATTTAGCCAGACATCAAGAGTGTAAGTTTTTATGCGCTTAAAAGCATTTTCAGGCCGAATGAGCAAATATGCCTGTTTCTGCCAAATGCAGCAAAATACTGAAAGGAAAGTGGGTTTGCCTTCATATTTGAGCCAGAACAACTCAGTTCAGCATGGAAATATCATTGCAACAGCTTTTATTTAGCCAGAAATCAAGAGTGTAAGTTTTTATTCGCTTAAAAGCATTTTCAGGCCGAATGAGCTGATTTCTGCCAAATGCAGCAAAATACTGAAAGGAAAGTGGGTTTGCCTTCATATTTGAGCCAGAACAACTCAGTTCAGCATGGAAATATCATTGCAACAGCTTTTATTTAGCCAGAAATCAAGAGTGTAAGTTTTTATTCGCTTAAAAGCATTTTCAGGCCGAATGAGCTGATTTCTGCCAAATGCAGCAAAATACTGAAAGGAAAGTGGGTTTGCCTTCATATTTGAGCCAGAACAACTCAGTTCAGCATGGAAATATCATTGCAACAGCTTTTATTTAGCCAGAAATCAAGAGTGTAAGTTTTTATGCGCTTAAAAGCATTTTCAGGCCGAATGAGCAAATATGCCTGTTTCTGCCAAATGCAGCAAAATACTGAAAGGAAAGTGGGTTTGCCTTCATATTTGAGCCAGAACAACTCAGTTCAGCATGAAAATATCATTGCAACAGCTTTTATTTAGCCAGAAATCAAGAGTGTAAGTTTTTATGCGCTTAAAAGCATTTTCAGGCCAAATGAGCAAATATGCCTGTTTCTGCCAAATGCAGCAAAATACTGAAAGGAAAGTGGGTTTGCCTTCATATTTGAGCCAGAACAACTCAGTTCAGCATGGAAATATCATTGCAACAGCTTTTATTTAGCCAGAAATCAAGAGTGTAAGTTTTTATGCGCTTAAAAGCATTTTCAGGCCGAATGAGCTGATTTCTACCAAATGCAGCAAAATACTGAAAGGAAAGTGGGTTTGCCTTCATATTTGAGCCAGAACAACTCAGTTCAGCATGGAAATATCATTGCAACAGCTTTTATTTAGCCAGAAATCAAGAGTGTAAGTTTTTATGCGCTTAAAAGCATTTTCAGGCCGAATGAGCTGATTTCTGCCAAATGCAGCAAAATACTGAAAGGAAAGTGGGTTTGCCTTCATATTTGAGCCAGAACAACTCAGTTCAGCATGGAAATATCATTGCAACAGCTTTTATTTAGCCAGAAATCAAGAGTGTAAGTTTTTATGCGCTTATCAGCATTTTCAGGCCGAATGAGCAAATATGCCTGTTTCTGCCAAATGCAGCAAAATACTGAAAGGAAAGTGGGTTTGCCTTCATATTTGAGCCAGAACAACTCAGTTCAGCATGAAAATATCATTGCAACAGCTTTTATTTAGCCAGAAATCAAGAGTGTAAGTTTTTATGTGCTTAAAAGCATTTTCAGGCCGAATGAGATGATTTCTGCCAAATGCAGCAAAATACTGAAAGGAAAGTGGGTTTGCCTTCATATTTGAGCCAGAACAACTCAGTTCAGCATGGAAATATCATTGCAACAGCTTTTATTTAGCCAGAAATCAAGAGTGTACGTTTTTATGCGCTTAAAAGCATTTTCAGGCCGAATGAGCAAATATGCCTGTTTCTTCCAAATGCAGCAAAATACTGAAAGGAAAGTGGGTTTGCCTTCATATTTGACCCAGACCAACTCAGTTCAGCATGGAAATATCATTGCAACAGATTTATTTAGCCAGAAATCAAGAGTGTAAGTTTTTATGCGCTTAAAAGCATTTTCAGGCCGAATGAGCAAATATTCCTGTTTCTGCCAAATGCAGCAAAATACTGAAAGGAAAGTGGGTTTGCCTTCATATTTGACCCAGACCAACTCAGTTCAGCATGGAAATATTATTAGAACAGCTGTTATTTAGCCAGAAATCAAGAGTGTAAGTTTTTATGCGCTTAAAAGCATTTTCTGGCCGAATGAGCTGATTTCTGCCAAATGCAGCAAAATACAGAAAGGAAAGTGGGTTTGCCTTCATATTTGAGCCAGAACAACTGAGTTCAGCATGGAAATATCATTGCAACAGCTTTTATTTAGCCAGAAATCAAGAGTGTAAGTTTTTTGCGCTTAAAAGCATTTTTAGGCCGAATGAGCAAATATGCCTGTTTCTGCCAAATGCAGCAAAATACTGAAAGGAAAGTGGGTTTGCCTTCATATTTGAGCCAGAACAACTCAGTTCAGCATGGAAATATCATTGCAACAGCTTTTATTTAGCCAGACATCAAGAGTGTAAGTTTTTATGCGCTTAAAAGCATTTTCAGGCCGAATGAGCAAATATGCCTGTTTCTGCCAAATGCAGCAAAATACTGAAAGGAAAGTGGGTTTGCCTTCATATTTGAGCCAGAACAACTCAGTTCAGCATGGAAATATCATTGCAACAGCTTTTATTTAGCCAGAAATCAAGAGTGTAAGTTTTTATTCGCTTAAAAGCATTTTCAGGCCGAATGAGCTGATTTCTGCCAAATGCAGCAAAATACTGAAAGGAAGGTGGGTTTGCCTTCATATTTGAGCCAGAACAACTCAGTTCAGCATGGAAATATCATTGCAACAGCTTTTATTTAGCCAGAAATCAAGAGTGTAAGTTTTTATGCGTTTAAAAGCATTTTCAGGCCGAATGAGCAAATATGCCTGTTTCTGCCAAATGCAGCAAAATACTGAAAGGAAAGTGGGTTTGCCTTCATATTTGAGCCAGAACAACTCAGTTCAGCATGGAAATATCATTGCAACAGCTTTTATTTAGCCAGAAATCAAGAGTGTAAGTTTTTATGCGCTTAAAAGCATTTTCAGGCCGAATGAGCAAATATGCCTGTTTCTGCCAAATGCAGCAAAATACTGAAAGGAAAGTGGGTTTGCCTTCATATTTGAGCCAGAACAACTCAGTTCAGCATGGAAATATCATTGCAACAGCTTTTATTTAGCCAGAAATCAAGAGTGTAAGTTTTTATGCGCTTAAAAGCATTTTCAGGCCGAATGAGCAAATATGCCTGTTTCTGCCAAATGCAGCAAAATACTGAAAGGAAAGTGGGTTTGCCTTTATATTTGAGCCAGAACAACTCAGTTCAGAATGGAAATATCATTGCAACAGCTTTTATTTAGCCAGAAATCAAGAGTGTAAGTTTTTATGCGCTTAAAAGCATTTTCAGGCCGAATGAGCTGATTTCTGCCAAATGCAGCAAAATACTGAAAGGAAAGTGGGTTTGCCTTCATATTTGAGCCAGAACAACTCAGTTCAGCATGAAAATATCATTGCAACAGCTTTTATTTAGCCAGAAATCAAGAGTGTAAGTTTTTATCTGCTTAAAAGCATTTTCAGGCCGAATGAGCTGATTTCTGCCAAATGCAGCAAAATACTGAAAGGAAAGTGGGTTTGCCTTCATATTTGAGCCAGAACAACTCAGTTCAGCATGGAAATATCATTGCAACAGCTTTTATTTAGCCAGAAATCAAGAGTGTAAGTTTTTATGCGCTTAAAAGCATTTTCAGGCCGAATGAGCAAATATGCCTGTTTCTGCCAAATGCAGCAAAATACTGAAAGGAAAGTGGGTTTGCCTTCATATTTGAGCCAGAACAACTCAGTTCAGCATGGAAATATCATTGCAACAGCTTTTATTTAGCCAGAAATCAAGAGTGTAAGTTTTTATGCGCTTAAAAGCATTTTCAGGCCGAATGAGCTGATTTCTGCCAAATGCAGCAAAATACTGAAAGGAAAGTGGGTTTGCCTTCATATTTGACCGAGACCAACTCAGTTCAGCATGGAAATATCATTGCAACAGCTTTTATTTAGCCAGAAATCAAGAGTGTAAGTTTTTATGCGCTTAAAAGCATTTTCAAGCCGATTGAGCAAATATGCTTGTTTCTGCCAAATGCATCAAAATACTGAAAGGAAACTGGGTTTGCCTTCATATTTGACCCAGAACAACTCAGTTCAGCATGGAAATATCATTGCAACAGCTTTTATTTAGCCAGAAATCAAGAGTGTAAGTTTTTATGCGCTTAAAAGCATTTTCAGGCCGAATGAGCAAATATGCCTGTTTCTGCCAAATGCAGCAAAATACTGAAAGGAAAGTGGGTTTGCCTTCATATTTGAGCCAGAACAACTCAGTTCAGCATGGAAATATCATTGCAACAGCTTTTTTTTAGCCAGAAATCAAGAGTCTAAGTTTTTATGCGCTTAAAAGCATTTTCAGGCCGAATGAGCAAATATGCCTGTTTCTGCCAAATGCAGCAAAATACTGAAAGGAAAGTGGGTTTGCCTTCATATTTGAGCCAGAACAACTCAGCTCAGCATGGAAATATCATTGCAAAAGCTTTTATTTAGCCAGAAATCAAGAGTGTAAGTTTTTATGCGCTTAAAAGCATTTTCTGGCCGAATGAGCAAATATGCCTGTTTCTGCCAAATGCAGCAAAATACTGAAAGGAAAGTGGGTTTGCCTTCATATTTGAGCCAGAACAACTCAGTTCAGCATGGAAATATCATTGCAACAGCTTTTATTTAGCCAGAAATCAAGAGTGTAAGTTTTTTGCGCTTAAAAGCATTTTTAGGCCGAATGAGCAAATATGCCTGTTTCTGCCAAATGCAGCAAAATACTGAAAGGAAAGTGGGTTTGCCTTCATATTTGAGCCAGAACAACTCAGTTCAGCATGGAAATATCATTGCAACAGCTTTTATTTAGCCAGAAATCAAGAGTGTAAGTTTTTATTCGCTTAAAAGCATTTTCAGGCCGAATGAGCTGATTTCTGTCAAATGCAGCAAAATACTGAAAGGAAAGTGGGTTTGCCTTCATATTTGAGCCAGAAAAACTCAGTTCAGCATGGAAATATCATTGCAACAGCTTTTATTTAGCCAGAAATCAAGAGTGTAAGTTTTTATGCGCTTAAAAGCATTTTCAGGCCGAATGAGCTGATTTCTGCCAAATGCAGCAAAATACTGAAAGGAAAGTGGGTTTGCCTTCATATTTGAGCCAGAACAACTCCGTTCAGCATGGAAATATCATTGCAACAGCTTTTATTTAGCCAGAAATCAAGAGTGTAAGTTTTTATGCGCTTAAAAGCATTTTCAGGCCGAATGAGCAAATATGCCTGTTTCTTCCAAATGCAGCAAAATACTGAAAGGAAAGTGGGTTTGCCTTCATATTTGACCCAGAACAACTCAGTTCAGCATGGAAATATCATTGCAACAGCTTTTATTTAGCCAGAAATCAAGAGTGTAAGTTTTTATGCGTTTAAAAGCATTTTCAGGCCGAATGAGCAAATATGCCTGTTTCTGCCAAATGCAGCAAAATACTGAAAGGAAAGTGGGTTTGCCTTCATATTTGACCCAGAACATTTCAGTTCAGCATGGAAATATCATTGCAACAGCTTTTATTTAGCCAGAAATCAAGAGTCTAACTTTTTATGCGCTTAAAAGCATTTTCAGGCCGAATGAGCTGATTTCTGCCAAATGCAGCAATAAACTGAAAGGAAAGTGGGTTTGCCTTCATATTTGACCCAGACCAACTCAGTTCAGCATGGAAATATCATTGCAACAGATTTATTTAGCCAGAAATCAAGAATGTAAGTTTTTATGCGCTTAAAAGCATTTTCAGGCCGAATGAGCAAATATGCCTGTTTCTGCCAAATGCAGCAAAATACTGAAAGGAAAGTGGGTTTGCCTTCATATTTGACTGAGACCAACTCAGTTCAGCATGGAAATATTATTGGAACAGCTGTTATTTAGCCAGAAATCAAGAGTGTAAGTTTTTATGCGCTTAAAAGCATTTTCAGGCCGAATGAGCAAATATTCCTGTTTCTGCCAAATGCAGCAAAATACTGAAAGGAAAGTGGGTTTGCCTTCATATTTGAGCCAGAACAACTCAGTTCAGCATGGAAATATCATTGCAACAGCTTTTATTTAGCCAGAAATCAAGAGTGTAAGTTTTTATGCGCTTAAAAGCATTTTCAGGCCGAATGAGCAAATATGCCTGTTTCTTCCAAATGCATCAAAATACTGAAAGGAAAGTGGGTTTGCCTTCATATTTGACCCAGAACATTTCAGTTCAGCATGGAAATATCATTGCAACAGCTTTTATTTAGCCAGAAATCAAGAGTCTAACTTTTTATGCGCTTAAAAGCATTTTCAGGCCGAATGAGCTGATTTCTGCCAAATGCAGCAAAATACAGAAAGGAAAGTGGGTTTGCCTTCATATTTGAGCCAGAACAACTGAGTTCAGCATGGAAATATCATTGCAACAGCTTTTATTTAGCCAGAAATCAAGAGTGTAAGTTTTTATGCTCTTAAAAGCATTTTCAGGCCGAATGAACAAATATGCCTGTTTCTGCCAAAGGCAGCAAAATACTGAAAGGAAAGTGGGTTTGCCTTCATATTTGAGCCAGAACAACTCAGTTCAGCATGGAAATAATATTGGAACAGCTGTTATTTAGCCAGAAATCAAGAGTGTAAGTTTTTATGCGCTTAAAAGCATTTTCAGGCCGAATGAGCAAATATGCCTGTTTCTGCCAAATGCAGCAAAATACTGAAAGGAAAATGGGTTTGCCTTCATATTTGAGCCAGAACAACTCAGTTCAGCATGGAAATATCATTGCAACAGTTTTTATTTAGCCAGAAATCAAGAGTGTAAGTTTTTATGCGCTTAAAAGCATTTTCAGGCCGAATGAGCAAATATGCCTGTTTCTGCCAAATGCAGCAAAATACTGAAAGGAAAGTGGGTTTGCCTTCATATTTGACCCAGAACAACTCAGTTCAGCATGGAAATATCATTGCAACAGCTTTTATTTAGCCAGAAATCAAGAGTGTAAGTTTTTATGCGCTTAAAAGCATTTTCAGGCCGAATGAGCAAATATGCCTGTTTCTGCCAAATGCAGCAAAATACTGAAAGGAAAGTGGGTTTGCCTTCATATTTGAGCCAGACCAACTCAGTTCAGCATGGAAATATTATTGGAACAGCTGTTATTTAGCCAGAAATCAAGAGTGTAAGTTTTTATGCGCTTAAAAGCATTTTCAGGCCGAATGAGCTGATTTCTGCCAAATGCAGCAAAATACTGAAAGGAAAGTGGGTTTGCCTTCATATTTGAGCCAGAACAACTCAGTTCAGCATGGAAATATCATTGCAACAGCTTTTATTTAGCCAGAAATCAAGAGTGTAAGTTTTTATGCGCTTAAAAGCATTTTCAGGCCGAATGAGCAAATATGCCTGTTTCTGCCAAATGCAGCAAAATACTGAAAGGAAAGTGGGTTTGCCTTCATATTTGAGCCAGAACAACTCAGTTCAGCATGGAAATATCATTGCAACAGCTTTTATTTAGCCAGAAATCAAGAGTGTAAGTTTTTATGCACTTAAAAGCATTTTCAGGCCGAATGAGCAAATATGCCTGTTTCTGCCAAATGCAGCAAAATACTGAAAGGAAAGTGGGTTTGCCTTCATATTTGACCGAGACCAACTCAGTTCAGCATGGAAATATCATTGCAACAGCTTTTATTTAGCCTGAAATCAAGAGTGTAAGTTTTTATGCGCTTAAAAGCATTTTCAGGCCGAATGAGCTGATTTCTGCCAAATGCAGCAAAATACTGAAAGGAAAGTGGGTTTGCCTTCATATTTGACCGAGACCAACTCAGTTCAGCATGGAAATATCATTGCAACAGCTTTTATTTAGCCAGAAATCAAGAGTGTAAGTTTTTATGCGCTTAAAAGCATTTTCAGGCCGAATGAGCTGATTTCTGCCAAATGCAGCAAAATACTGAAAGGAAAGTGGGTTTGCCTTCATATTTGAGCCAGAACAACTCAGTTCAGCATGGAAATATCATTGCAACAGCTTTTATTTAGCCTGAAATCAAGAGTGTAAGTTTTTATGCGCTTAAAAGCATTTTCAGGCCGAATGAGCAAATATGCCTGTTTCTGCCAAATGCAGCAAAATACTGAAAGGAAAGTGGGTTTGCCTTCATATTTGAGCCAGAACAACTCAGTTCAGCATGGAAATATCATTGCAACAGCTTTTTTTTAGCCAGAAATCAAGAGTGTAAGTTTTTATGCGCTTAAAAGCATTTTCAGCCCGAATGTGCTGATTTCTGCCAAATGCAGCAAAATACTGAAAGGAAAGTGGGTTTGCCTTCATATTTGAGCCAGAACAACTCAGTTCAGCATGGAAATATCATTGCAACAGCTTTTATTTAGCCAGAAATCAAGAGTGTAAGTTTTTATGCGCTTAAAAGCATTTTCAGGCCGAATGAGCTGATTTCTGCCAAATGCAGGAAAATACTGAAAGGAAAGTTGTTTTGCCTTCATATTTGAGCCAGAACAACTCAGTTCAGCATGGAAATATCATTGCAACAGCTTTTATTTAGCCTGAAATCAAGAGTGTAAGTTTTTATGCGCTTAAAAGCATTTTCAGGCCGAATGAGCAAATATGCCTGTTTCTGCCAAATGCAGCAAAATACTGAAAGGAAAGTGGGTTTGCCTTCATATTTGAGCCAGAACAACTCAGTTCAGCATGGAAATATCATTGCAACAGCTTTTATTTAGCCAGAAATCAAGAGTGTAAATTTTTATGCTCTTAAAAGCATTTTCAGGCCGAATGAGCAAATATGCCCGTTTCTGCCAAATGCAGAAAAATACTGAAAGGAAAGTGGGTTTGCCTTCATATTTGAGCCAGAACAAGTCAGTTCAGCATGGAAATATCATTGCAACAGCTTTTATTTAGCCAGAAATCAAGAGTGTAAGTTTTTATGCGCTTAAAAGCATTTTCAAGCCGAATGAGCAAATATGCCTGTTTCTGCCAAATGCAGCAAAATACTGAAAGGAAAGTGGGTTTGCCTTCATATTTGACCGAGACCAACTCAGTTCAGCATGGAAATATCATTGCAACAGCTTTTATTTAGCCAGAAATCAAGAGTGTAAGTTTTTATGTGCTTAAAAGCATTTTCAGGCCGAATGAGCAAATATGCCTGTCTCTGCCAAATGCAGCAAAATACTGAAAGGAAAGTGGGTTTGCCTTCATATTTGAGCCAGAACAACTCAGTTCAGCATGGAAATATCATTGCAACAGCTTTTATTTAGCCAGAAATCAAGAGTGTAAGTTTTTATGCGCTTAAAAGCATTTTCAGGCCGAATGAGCAAATATGCCTGTTTCTGCCAAATGCAGCAAAATACTGAAAGGAAAGTGGGTTTGCCTTCATATTTGACTCAGACCAACTCAGTTCAGCATGGAAATATAATTGCAACAGCTTTTATTTAGCCAGAAATCAAGAGTGTAAGTTTTTATGCGCTTAAAAGCATTTTCAGGCCGAATGAGCAAATATGCCTGTTTCTGCCAAATGCAGCAAAATACTGAAAGGAAAGTGGGTTTGCCTTCATATTTGAGCCAGAACAACTCAGTTCAGCATGTAAATATCATTGCAACAGCTTTTATTTAGCGAGAAATTAGGAGTGTAAGTTTTTATGCGCTTAAAAGCATTTTCAGGCCGAATGAGCTGATTTCTGCCAAATGCAGCAAAATACTGAAAGGAAAGTGGGTTTGCCTTCATATTTGACCGAGACCAACTCAGTTCAGCATGGAAATATCATTGCAACAGCTTTTATTTAGCCAGAAATCAAGAGTGTAAGTTTTTATGCGCTTAAAAGCATTTTCAGACTGAATGAGCTGATTTCTGCCAAATGCAGCAAAATACTGAAAGGAAAGTGGGTTTGCCTTCATATTTGACCAAGAACAACTCAGTTCAGCATGGAAATATCATTGCAACAGCTTTTATTTAGCCAGAAATCAAGAGTGTAAGTTTTTATGCGCTTAAAAGCATTTTCAGGCCGAATGAGCAATAATGCCTGTTTCTGCCAAATGCAGCAAAATACTGAAAGGAAAGTGGGTTTGCCTTCATATTTGACCGAGACCAACTCAGTTCAGCATGGAAATATCATTGCAACAGCTTTTATTTAGCCAGAAATCAAGAGTGTAAGTTTTTATGCGCTTAAAAGCATTTTCAGGCCGAATGAGCAAATATGCCTGTTTCTGCCAAATGCAGCAAAATACTGAAAGGAAAGTGGGTTTGCCTTCATATTTGAGCCAGAACAACTCAGTTCAGCATGGAAATATCATTGCAACAGCTTTTATTTAGCCAGAAATCAAGAGTGTAAGTTTTTATGCGCTTAAAAGCTTTTTCAGGCCGAATGAGCTGATTTCTGCCAAATGCAGCAAAATACTGAAAGGAAAGTGGGTTTGCCTTCATATTTGAGCCAGAACAACTCAGTTCAGCATGGAAATATCATTGCAACAGCTTTTATTTAGCCAGACATCAAGATTGTAAGTTTTTATGCGCTTAAAAGCATTTTCAGGCCGAATGAGCAAATATGCCTGTTTCTGCCAAATGCAGCAAAACACTGAAAGGAAAGTGGGTTTGCCTTCATATTTGACCCAGAACAACTCAGTTCAGCATGGAAATATCATTGCAACAGCTTTTATTTAGCCAGAAATCAAGAGTGTAAGTTTTTATGCGCTTAAAAGCATTTTCAGGCCGAATGAGCAAATATGCCTGTTTCTTCCAAATGCAGCAAAATACTGAAAGGAAAGTGGGTTTGCCTTCATATTTGACCCAGAACAACTCAGTTCAGCATGGAAATATCATTGCAACAGCTTTTATTTAGCCAGAAATCAAGAGTGTAAGTTTTTTGCGCTTAAAAGCATTTTCAGGCCGAATGAGCTGATTTCTGCCAATTGCAGCAAAATACTGAAGGCAAAGTGGGTTTGCCTTCATATTTGACCCAGAACATTTCAGTTCAGCATGGAAATATCATTGCAACAGCTTTTATTTAGCCAGAAATCAAGAGTGTAAGTTTTTATTCGCTTAAAAGCATTTTCAGGCCGAATGAGCTGATTTCTGCCAAATGCAGCAAAATACTGAAAGGAAAGTGGGTTTGCCTTCATATTTGAGCCAGAACAACTCAGTTCAGCATGGAAATATCATTGCAACAGCTTTTATTTAGCCAGAAATCAAGAGTGTAAGTTTTTATGCGCTTAAAAGCATTTTCAGGCCGAATGAGCTGATTTCTGCCAAATGCAGCAAAATACTGAAAGGAAAGTGGGTTTGCCTTCATATTTGAGCCAGAACAACTCAGTTCAGCATGGAAATATCATTGCAACAGCTTTTATTTAGCCAGAAATCAAGAGTGTAAGTTTTTATGCGCTTAAAAGCATTTTCAGGCCGAATGAGCAAATATGCCTGTTTCTTCCAAATGCAGCAAAATACTGAAAGGAAAGTGGGTTTGCCTTCATATTTGACCCAGAACAACTCAGTTCAGCATGGAAATATCATTGCAACAGCTTTTATTTAGCCAGAAATCAAGAGTGTAAGTTTTTATGCGCTTAAAAGCATTTTCAGGCCGAATGAGCAAATATGCCTGTTTCTTCCAAATGCAGCAAAATACTGAAAGGAAAGTGGGTTTGCCTTCATATTTGAGCCAGAACAACTCAGTTCAGCATGGAAATATAATTGCAACAGCTTTTATTTAGCCAGAAATCAAGAGTGTAAGTTTTTTGCGCTTAAAAGCATTTTCAGGCCGAATGAGCAAATATGCCTGTTTCTGCCAAATGCAGCAAAATACTGAAAGGAAAGTGGGTTTGCCTTCATATTTGACCCAGAACATTTCAGTTCAGCATGGAAATATCATTGCAACAGCTTTTATTTAGCCAGAAATCAAGAGTCTAACTTTTTATGCGCTTAAAAGCATTTTCAGGCCGAATGAGCTGATTTCTGCCAAATGCAGCAAAATACTGAAAGGAAAGTGGGTTTGCCTTCATATTTGAGCCAGAACAACTCAGTTCAGCATGGAAATATCATTGCAACAGCTTTTATTTAGCCAGAAATCAAGAGTGTAAGTTTTTTTGCGCTTAAAAGCATTTTTAGGCCGAATGAGCAAATATGCCTGTTTCTGCCAAATGCAGCAAAATACTGAAAGGAAAGTGAGTTTGCCTTCATATTTGAGCCAGAACAACTCAGTTCAGCATGGAAATATCATTGCAACAGCTTTTATTTAGCCAGACATCAAGAGTGTAAGTTTTTATGCGCTTAAAAGCATTTTCAGGCCGAATGAGCAAATATGCCTGTTTCTGCCAAATGCAGCAAAATACTGAAAGGAAAGTGGGTTTGCCTTCATATTTGAGCCAGAACAACTCAGTTCAGCATGGAAATATCATTGCAACAGCTTTTATTTAGCCTGAAATCAAGAGTCTAACTTTTTATGCGCTTAAAAGCATTTTCAGGCCGAATGAGCTGATTTCTGCCAAATGCAGCAAAATACAGAAAGGAAAGTGGGTTTGCCTTCATATTTGAGCCAGAACAACTCAGTTCAGCATGGAAATATCATTGCAACAGCTTTTATTTAGCCAGAAATCAAGAGTGTAAGTTTTTATGCGTTTAAAAGCATTTTCAGGCCGAATGAGCAAATATGCCTGTTTCTGCCAAATGCAGCAAAATACTGAAAGGAAAGTGGGTTTGCCTTCATATTTGAGCCAGAACAACTCAGTTCAGCATGAAAATATCATTGCAACAGCTTTTATTTAGCCAGAAATCAAGAGTGTAAGTTTTTATGCGCTTAAAAGCATTTTCAGGCCGAATGAGCAAATATGCCTGTTTCTGCCAAATGCAGCAAAATACTGAAAGGAAAGTGGGTTTGCCTTCATATTTGAGCCAGAACAACTCAGTTCAGCATGGAAATATCATTGCAACAGCTTTTATTTAGCCAGAAATCAAGAGTGTAAGTTTTTATGCGCTTAAAAGCATTTTCAGGCCGAATGAGCAAATATGCCTGTTTCTGCCAAATGCAGCAAAATACTGAAAGGAAAGTGGGTTTGCCTTCATATTTGAGCCAGAACAACTCAGTTCAGCATGGAAATATCATTGCAACAGCTTTTATTTAGCCAGAAATCAAGAGTGTAAGTTTTTATGTGCTTAAAAGCATTTTCAGGCCGAATGAGATGATTTCGGCCAAATGCAGCAAAATACTGAAAGGAAAGTGGGTTTGCCTTCATATTTGAGCCAGAACAACTCAGTTCAGCATGGAAATATCATTGCAACAGCTTTTATTTAGCCAGAAATCAAGAGTGTAAGTTTTTATGCGCTTAAAAGCATTTTCAGGCCGAATGAGATGATTTCTACCAAATGCAGCAAAATACTGAAAGGAAAGTGGGTTTGCCTTCATATTTGAGCCAGAACAACTCAGTTCAGCATGGAAATATCATTGCAACAGCTTTTATTTAGCCAGAAATCAAGAGTGTAAGTTTTTATGCGCTTAAAAGCATTTTCAGGCCGAATGAGCTGATTTCTGCCAAATGCAGCAAAATACTGAAAGGAAAGTGGGTTTGCCTTCATATTTGAGCCAGAACAACTCAGTTCAGCATGGAAATATCATTGCAACAGCTTTTATTTAGCCAGAAATCAAGAGTCTAACTTTTTATGCGCTTAAAAGCATTTTCAGGCCGAATGAGCAAATATGCCTGTTTCTGCCAAATGCAGCAAAATACTGAAAGGAAAGTGGGTTTGCCTTCATATTTGAGCCAGAACAACTCAGTTCAGCATGGAAATATCATTGCAACAGCTTTTATTTAGCCAGAAATCAAGAGTGTAAGTTTTTATGCGCTTAAAAGCATTTTCAGGCCGAATGAGCTGATTTCTACCAAATGCAGCAAAATACTGAAAGGAAAGTGGGTTTGCCTTCATATTTGAGCCAGAACAACTCAGTTCAGCATGGAAATATCATTGCAACAGCTTTTATTTAGCCAGAAATCAAGAGTGTAAGTTTTTATGCGCTTAAAAGCATTTTCAGGCCGAATGAGCTGATTTCTACCAAATGCAGCAAAATACTGAAAGGAAAGTGGGTTTGCCTTCATATTTGAGCCAGAACAACTCAGTTCAGCATGGAAATATCATTGCAACAGCTTTTATTTAGCCAGAAATCAAGAGTGTAAGTTTTTATGCGCTTAAAAGCATTTTCAGGCCGAATGAGCTGATTTCTGCCAAATGCAGCAAAATACTGAAAGGAAAGTGGGTTTGCCTTCATATTTGAGCCAGAACAACTCAGTTCAGCATGGAAATATCATTGCAACAGCTTTTATTTAGCCAGAAATCAAGAGTGTAAGTTTTTATGCGCTTAAAAGCATTTTCAGGCCGAATGAGCAAATATGCCTGTTTCTGCCAAATGCAGCAAAATACTGAAAGGAAAGTGGGTTTGCCTTCATATTTGAGCCAGAACAACTCAGTTCAGCATGGAAATATCATTGCAACAGCTTTTATTTAGCCAGAAATCAAGAGTGTAAGTTTTTATGCGCTTAAAAGCATTTTCAGGCCGAATGAGCTGATTTCTGCCAAATGCAGCAAAATACTGAAAGGAAAGTGGGTTTGCCTTCATATTTGACCGAGACCAACTCAGTTCAGCATGGAAATATCATTGCAACAGCTTTTATTTAGCCAGAAATCAAGAGTGTAAGTTTTTATGCGCTTAAAAGCATTTTCAGGCCGAATGAGCTGATTTCTACCAAATGCAGCAAAATACTGAAAGGAAAGTGGGTTTGCCTTCATATTTGAGCAAGAACAACTCAGTTCAGCATGGAAATATCATTGCAACAGCTTTTATTTAGCCAGAAATCAAGAGTGTAAGTTTTTATGCGCTTAAAAGCATTTTCAAGCCGATTGAGCAAATATGCTTGTTTCTGTCAAATGCATCAAAATACTGAAAGGAAAGTGGGTTTGCCTTCATATTTGACCCAGAACAACTCAGTTCAGCATGGAAATATCATTGCAACAGCTTTTATTTAGCCAGAAATCAAGAGTGTAAGTTTTTATGCGCTTAAAAGCATTTTCAGGCCGAATGAGCAAATATGCCTGTCTCTGCCAAATGCAGCAATATACTGAAAGGAAAGTGGGTTTGCCTTCATATTTGAGCCAGAACAACTCAGTTCAGCATGGAAATATCATTGCAACAGCTTTTATTTAGCCAGACATCAAGAGTGTAAGTTTTTATGCGCTTAAAAGCATTTTCAGGCCGAATGAGCAAATATGCCTGTTTCTGCCAAATGCAGCAAAATACTGAAAGGAAAGTGGGTTTGCCTTCATATTTGAGCCAGAACAACTCAGTTCAGCATGGAAATATCATTGCAACAGCTTTTATTTAGCCAGAAATCAAGAGTGTAAGTTTTTATTCGCTTAAAAGCATTTTCAGGCCGAATGAGCTGATTTCTGCCAAATGCAGCAAAATACTGAAAGGAAAGTGGGTTTGCCTTCATATTTGAGCCAGAACAACTCAGTTCAGCATGGAAATATCATTGCAACAGCTTTTATTTAGCCAGAAATCAAGAGTGTAAGTTTTTATGCGCTTAAAAGCATTTTCAGGCCGAATGAGCTGATTTCTGCCAAATGCAGCAAAATACTGAAAGGAAAGTGGGTTTGCCTTCATATTTGAGCCAGAACAACTCAGTTCAGCATGGAAATATCATTGCAACAGCTTTTATTTAGCCAGAAATCAAGAGTGTAAGTTTTTATGGGCTTAAAAGCATTTTCAGGCCGAATGAGCAAATATGCCTGTTTCTGCCAAATGCAGCAAAATACTGAAAGGAAAGTGGGTTTGCCTTCATATTTGAGCCAGAACAACTCAGTTCAGCATGGAAATATCATTGCAACAGCTTTTATTTAGCCAGAAATCAAGAGTGTAAGTTTTTATGCGCTTAAAAGCATTTTCAGGCCGAATGAGCAAATATTCCTGTTTCTGCCAAATGCAGCAAAATACTGAAAGGAAAGTGGGTTTGCCTTCATATTTGACCCAGACCAACTCAGTTCAGCATGGAAATATTATTAGAACAGCTGTTATTTAGCCAGAAATCAAGAGTGTAAGTTTTTATGCGCTTAAAAGCATTTTCAGGCCGAATGAGCAAATATGCCTGTTTCTGCCAAATGCAGCAAAATACTGAAAGGAAAGTTTGTTTGCCTTCATATTTGAGCCAGAACAACTCAGTTCAGCATGGAAATATCATTGCAACAGCTTTTATTTAGCCAGAAATCAAGAGTGTAAGTTTTTATGCGCTTAAAAGCATTTCCAGGCCGAATGAGCAAATATGCCTGTTTCTTCCAAATGCATCAAAATACTGAAAGGAAAGTGGGTTTGCCTTCATATTTGACCCAGAACATTTCAGTTCAGCATGGAAATATCATTGCAACAGCTTTTATTTAGCCAGAAATCAAGAGTCTAACTTTTTATGCGCTTAAAAGCATTTTCAGGCCGAATGAGCTGATTTCTGCCAAATGCAGCAAAATACAGAAAGGAAAGTGGGTTTGCCTTCATATTTGAGCCAGAACAACTCAGTTCAGCATGGAAATATCATTGCAACAGCTTTTATTTAGCCAGAAATCAAGAGTGTAAGTTTTTATGCGTTTAAAAGCATTTTCAGGCCGAATGAGCAAATATGCCTGTTTCTGCCAAATGCAGCAAAATACTGAAAGGAAAGTGGGTTTGCCTTCATATTTGAGCCAGAACAACTCAGTTCAGCATGGAAATATCATTGCAACAGCTTTTATTTAGCCAGAAATCAAGAGTGTAAGTTTTTATGCGCTTAAAAGCATTTTCAGGCCGAATGAGCAAATATGCCTGTTTCTGCCAAATGCAGCAAAATACTGAAAGGAAAGTGGGTTTGCCTTCATATTTGAGCCAGAACAACTCAGTTCAGCATGAAAATATCATTGCAACAGCTTTTATTTAGCCAGAAATCAAGAGTGTAAGTTTTTATGCGCTTAAAAGCATTTTCAGGCCGAATGAGCAAATATGCCTGTTTCTGCCAAATGCAGCAAAATACTGAAAGGAAAGTGGGTTTGCCTTCATATTTGAGCCAGAACAACTCAGTTCAGCATGGAAATATCATTGCAACAGCTTTTATTTAGCCAGAAATCAAGAGTGTAAGTTTTTATGCGCTTAAAAGCATTTTCAGGCCGAATGAGCAAATATGCCTGTTTCTGCCAAATGCAGCAAAATACTGAAAGGAAAGTGGGTTTGCCTTCATATTTGAGCCAGAACAACTCAGTTCAGCATGGAAATATCATTGCAACAGCTTTTATTTAGCCAGAAATCAAGAGTGTAAGTTTTTATGTGCTTAAAAGCATTTTCAGGCCGAATGAGATGATTTCTGCCAAATGCAGCAAAATACTGAAAGGAAAGTGGGTTTGCCTTCATATTTGAGCCAGAACAACTCAGTTCAGCATGGAAATATCATTGCAACAGCTTTTATTTAGCCAGAAATCAAGAGTGTAAGTTTTTATGCGCTTAAAAGCATTTTCAGGCCGAATGAGATGATTTCTACCAAATGCAGCAAAATACTGAAAGGAAAGTGGGTTTGCCTTCATATTTGAGCCAGAACAACTCAGTTCAGCATGGAAATATCATTGCAACAGCTTTTATTTAGCCAGAAATCAAGAGTGTAAGTTTTTATGCGCTTAAAAGCATTTTCAGGCCGAATGAGCTGATTTCTGCCAAATGCAGCAAAATACTGAAAGGAAAGTGGGTTTGCCTTCATATTTGAGCCAGAACAACTCAGTTCAGCATGGAAATATCATTGCAACAGCTTTTATTTAGCCAGAAATCAAGAGTGTAAGTTTTTATGCGCTTAAAAGCATTTTCAGGCCGAATGAGCAAATATGCCTGTTTCTGCCAAATGCAGCAAAATACTGAAAGGAAAGTGGGTTTGCCTTCATATTTGAGCCAGAACAACTCAGTTCAGCATGGAAATATCATTGCAACAGCTTTTATTTAGCCAGAAATCAAGAGTGTAAGTTTTTATGTGCTTAAAAGCATTTTCAGGCCGAATGAGATGATTTCTGCCAAATGCAGCAAAATACTGAAAGGAAAGTGGGTTTGCCTTCATATTTGAGCCAGAACAACTCAGTTCAGCATGGAAATATCATTGCAACAGCTTTTATTTAGCCAGAAATCAAGAGTGTAAGTTTTTATGCGCTTAAAAGCATTTTCAGGCCGAATGAGCAAATATGCCTGTTTCTGCCAAATGCAGCAAAATACTGAAAGGAAAGTGGGTTTGCCTTCATATTTGAGCCAGAACAACTCAGTTCAGCATGGAAATATCATTGCAACAGCTTTTATTTAGCCAGAAATCAAGAGTGTACGTTTTTATGCGCTTAAAAGCATTTTCAGGCCGAATGAGCAAATATGCCTGTTTCTTCCAAATGCAGCAAAATACTGAAAGGAAAGTGGGTTTGCCTTCATATTTGACCCAGACCAACTCAGTTCAGCATGGAAATATCATTGCAACAGATTTATTTAGCCAGAAATCAAGAGTGTAAGTTTTTATGCGCTTAAAAGCATTTTCAGGCCGAATGAGCAAATATTCCTGTTTCTGCCAAATGCAGCAAAATACTGAAAGGAAAGTGGGTTTGCCTTCATATTTGACCCAGACCAACTCAGTTCAGCATGGAAATATTATTAGAACAGCTGTTATTTAGCCAGAAATCAAGAGTGTAAGTTTTTATGCGCTTAAAAGCATTTTCAGGCCGAATGAGCTGATTTCTGCCAAATGCAGCAAAATACTGAAAGGAAAGTGGGTTTGCCTTCATATTTGAGCCAGAACAACTCAGTTCAGCATGGAAATATCATTGCAACAGCTTTTATTTAGCCAGAAATCAAGAGTGTAAGTTTTTATGCGCTTAAAAGCATTTTCAGGCCGAATGAGCAAATATGCCTGTTTCTTCCAAATGCATCAAAATACTGAAAGGAAAGTGGGTTTGCCTTCATATTTGACCCAGAACATTTCAGTTCAGCATGGAAATATCATTGCAACAGCTTTTATTTAGCCAGAAATCAAGAGTCTAACTTTGTATGCGCTTAAAAGCATTTTCAGGCCGAATGAGCTGATTTCTGCCAAATGCAGCAAAATACAGAAAGGAAAGTGGGTTTGCCTTCATATTTGAGCCAGAACAACTGAGTTCAGCATGGAAATATCATTGCAACAGCTTTTATTTAGCCAGAAATCAAGAGTGTAAGTTTTTTGCGCTTAAAAGCATTTTTAGGCCGAATGAGCAAATATGCCTGTTTCTGCTAAATGCAGCAAAATACTGAAAGGAAAGTGGGTTTGCCTTCATATTTGAGCCAGAACAACTCAGTTCAGCATGGAAATATCATTGCAACAGCTTTTATTTAGCCAGACATCAAGAGTGTAAGTTTTTATGCGCTTAAAAGCATTTTCAGGCCGAATGAGCAAATATGCCTGTTTCTGCCAAATGCAGCAAAATACTGAAAGGAAAGTGGGTTTGCCTTCATATTTGAGCCAGAACAACTCAGTTCAGCATGGAAATATCATTGCAACAGCTTTTATTTAGCCAGAAATCAAGAGTGTAAGTTTTTATTCGCTTAAAAGCATTTTCAGGCCGAATGAGCTGATTTCTGCCAAATGCAGCAAAATACTGAAAGGAAAGTGGGTTTGCCTTCTTATTTGAGCCAGAACAACTCAGTTCAGCATGGAAATATCATTGCAACAGCTTTTATTTAGCCAGAAATCAAGAGTGTAAGTTTTTATGCGCTTAAAAGCATTTTCAGGTCGAATGAGCAAATATGCCTGTTTCTGCCAAATGCAGCAAAAATACTGAAAGGAAAGTGGGTTTGCCTTCATATTTGAGCCAGAACAACTCAGTTCAGCATGGAAATATCATTGCAACAGCTTTTATTTAGCCAGAAATCAAGAGTGTAAGTTTTTATGCGCTTAAAAGCATTTTCAGGCAGAATGAGCAAATATGCCTGTTTCTGCCAAATGCAGCAAAATACTGAAAGGAAAGTGGGTTTGCCTTCATATTTGAGCCAGAACAACTCAGTTCAGCATGGAAATATCATTGCAACAGCTTTTATTTAGCAAGAAATCAAGAGTGTAAGTTTTTATGCGCTTAAAAGCATTTTCAGGCCGAATGAGCTGATTTCTGCCAAATGCAGCAAAATACAGAAAGGAAAGTGGGTTTGCCTTCATATTTGAGCCAGAACAACTCAGTTCAGCATGGAAATATCATTGCAACAGCTTTTATTTAGCCAGAAATCAAGAGTGTAAGTTTTTATGCGCTTAAAAGCATTTTCAGGCCGAATGAGCTGATTTCTACCAAATGCAGCAAAATACTGAAAGGAAAGTGGGTTTGCCTTCATATTTGAGCCAGAAAAACTCAGTTCAGCATGGAAATATCATTGCAACAGCTTTTATTTAGCCAGAAATCAAGAGTGTAAGTTTTTATGCGCTTAAAAGCATTTTCAGGCCGAATGAGCTGATTTCTGCCAAATGCAGCAAAATACTGAAAGGAAAGTGGGTTTGCCTTCATATTTGAGCCAGAACAACTCAGTTCAGCATGGAAATATCATTGCAACAGCTTTAATTTAGCCAGAAATCAAGAGTGTAAGTTTTTATGCGCTTAAAAGCATTTTCAGGCCGAATGAGCAAATATGCCTGTTTCTGCCAAATGCAGCAAAATACTGAAAGGAAAGTGGGTTTGCCTTCATATTTGAGCCAGAACAACTCAGTTCAGCATGAAAATATCATTGCAACAGCTTTTATTTAGCCAGAAATCAAGAGTGTAAGTTTTTATGCGCTTAAAAGCATTTTCAGGCCGAATGAGCAAATATGCCTGTTTCTGCCAAATGCAGCAAAATACTGAAAGGAAAGTGGGTTTGCCTTCATATTTGAGCCAGAACAACTCAGTTCAGCATGGAAATATCATTGCAACAGCTTTTATTTAGCCAGAAATCAAGAGTGTAAGTTTTTATGCGCTTAAAAGCATTTTCAGGCCGAATGAGCAAATATGCCTGTTTCTGCCAAATGCAGCAAAATACTGAAAGGAAAGTGGGTTTGCCTTCATATTTGAGCCAGAAAAACTCAGTTCAGCATGGAAATATCATTGCAACAGCTTTTATTTAGCCAGAAATCAAGAGTGTAAGTTTTTATGCGCTTAAAAGCATTTTCAGGCCGAATGAGCTGATTTCTGCCAAATGCAGCAAAATACTGAAAGGAAAGTGGGTTTGCCTTCATATTTGAGCCAGAACAACTCAGTTCAGCATGGAAATATCATTGCAACAGCTTTTATTTAGCCAGAAATCAAGAGTGTAAGTTTTTATGCGCTTAAAAGCATTTTCAGGCCGAATGAGCAAATATGCCTGTTTCTGCCAAATGCAGCAAAATACTGAAAGGAAAGTGGGTTTGCCTTCATATTTGAGCCAGAACAACTCCGTTCAGCATGGAAATATCATTGCAACAACTTTTATTTAGCCAGAAATCAAGAGTGTAAGTTTTTATGCGCTTAAAAGCATTTTCAGGCCGAATGAGCAAATATGCCTGTTTCTGCCAAATGCAGCAAAATACTGAAAGGAAAGTGGGTTTGCCTTCATATTTGAGCCAGAACAACTCAGTTCAGCATGGAAATATCATTGCAACAGCTTTTATTTAGCCAGAAATCAAGAGTGTAAGTTTTTATGCGCTTAAAAGCATTTTCAGGCCGAATGAGCAAATATGCCTGTTTCTGCCAAATGCAGCAAAATACTGAAAGGAAAGTGGGTTTGCCTTCATATTTGAGCCAGAACAACTCAGTTCAGCATGAAAATATCATTGCAACAGCTTTTATTTAGCCAGAAATCAAGAGTGTACGTTTTTATGCGCTTAAAAGCATTTTCAAGCCGATTGAGCAAATATGCTTGTTTCTGCCAAATGCATCAAAATACTGAAAGGAAACTGGGTTTGCCTTCATATTTGAGCCAGAACAACTCAGTTCAGCATGGAAATATCATTGCAACAGCTTTTATTTAGCCAGAAATCAAGAGTGTAAGTTTTTATGCGCTTAAAAGCATTTTCAGGCCGAATGAGCAAATATGCCTGTTTCTGCCAAATGCAGCAAAATACTGAAAGGAAAGTGGGTTTGCCTTCATATTTGAGCCAGAAAAACTCAGTTCAGCATGGAAATATCATTGCAACAGCTTTTATTTAGCCAGAAATCAAGAGTGTAAGTTTTTATGCGCTTAAAAGCATTTTCAGGCCGAATGAGCTGATTTCTGCCAAATGCAGCAAAATACTGAAAGGAAAGTGGGTTTGTCTTCATATTTGAGCCAGAACAACTCAGTTCAGCATGGAAATATCATTGCAACAGCTTTTATTTAGCCAGAAATCAAGAGTGTAAGTTTTTATGCGCTTAAAAGCATTTTCAGGCCGAATGAGCAAATATGCCTGTTTCTGCCAAATGCAGCAAAGTACTGAAAGGAAAGTGGGTTTGCCTTCATATTTGAGCCAGAACAACTCCGTTCAGCATGGAAATATCATTGCAACAACTTTTATTTAGCCAGAAATCAAGAGTGTAAGTTTTTATGCGCTTAAAAGCATTTTCAGGCCGAATGAGCAAATATGCCTGTTTCTGCCAAATGCAGCAAAATACTGAAAGGAAAGTGGGTTTGCCTTCATATTTGAGCCAGAACAACTCAGTTCAGCATGGAAATATCATTGCAACAGCTTTTATTTAGCCAGAAATCAAGAGTGTAAGTTTTTATGCGCTTAAAAGCATTTTCAGGCCGAATGAGCAAATATGCCTGTTTCTGCCAAATGCAGCAAAATACTGAAAGGAAAGTGGGTTTGCCTTCATATTTGAGCCAGAACAACTCAGTTCAGCATGGAAATATCATTGCAACAGCTTTTATTTAGCCAGAAATCAAGAGTGTAAGTTTTTATGCGCTTAAAAGCATTTTCAGGCCGAATGAGCAAATATGCCTGTTTCTGCCAAATGCAGCAAAATACTGAAAGGAAAGTGGGTTTGCCTTCATATTTGAGCCAGAACAACTCAGTTCAGCATGGAAATATCATTGCAACAACTTTTATTTAGCCAGAAATCAAGAGTGTAAGTTTTTATGCGCTTAAAAGCATTTTCAGGCCGAATGAGCAAATATGCCTGTTTCTGCCAAATGCAGCAAAATACTGAAAGGAAAGTGGGTTTGCCTTCATATTTGAGCCAAAACAACTCAGTTCAGCATGGAAATATCATTGCAACAGCTTTTATTTAGCCAGAAATCAAGAGTGTAAGTTTTTATGCGCTTAAAAGCATTTTCAGGCCGAATGAGCAAATATGCCTGTTTCTGCCAAATGCAGCAAAATACTGAAAGGAAAGTGGGTTTGCCTTCATATTTGAGCCAGAACAACTCAGTTCAGCATGGAAATATCATTGCAACAGCTTTTATTTAGCCAGAAATCAAGAGTGTAAGTTTTTATGCGCTTAAAAGAATTTTCAGGCCGAATGAGCAAATATGCCTGTTTCTGCCAAATTCAGCAAAATACTGAAAGGAAAGTGGGTTTGCCTTCATATTTGAGCCAGAACAACTCAGTTCAGCATGGAAATATCATTGCAACAGCTTTTATTTAGCCAGAAATCAAGAGTGTAAGTTTTTATGCGCTTAAAAGCATTTTCAGGCCGAATGAGCAAATATGCCTGTTTCTGCCAAATGCAGCAAAATACTGAAAGGAAAGTGGGTTTGCCTTCATATTTGACCGAGACCAACTCAGTTCAGCATGGAAATATCATTGCAACAGCTTTTATTTAGCCAGAAATCAAGAGTGTAAGTTTTTATGTGCTTAAAAGCATTTTCAGGCCGAATGAGCAAATATGCCTGTCTCTGCCAAATGCAGCAATATACTGAAAGGAAAGTGGGTTTGCCTTCATATTTGACCCAGAACAACTCAGTTCAGCATGGAAATATCATTGCAACAGCTTTTATTTAGCCAGAAATCAAGAGTGTACGTTTTTATGCGCTTAAAAGCATTTTCAGGCCGAATGAGCAAATATACCTGTTTCTGCCAAATGCAGCAAAATACTGAAAGGAAAGTGGGTTTGCCTTCATATTTGAGCCAGAACAACTCAGTTCAGCATGGAAATATCATTGCAACAGCTTTTATTTAGCCAGAAATCAAGAGTGTAAGTTTTTATGCGCTTAAAAGCATTTTCAGGCCGAATGAGCTGATTTCTGCCAAATGCAGCAAAATACTGAAAGGAAAGTGGGTTTGCCTTCATATTTGACCGAGACCAATTCAGTTCAGCATGGAAATATCATTGCAACAGCTTTTATTTAGCCAGAAATCAAGAGTGTAAGTTTTTATGTGCTTAAAAGCATTTTCAGCCCGAATGAGCAAATCTGCTTCTTTCTGCCAAATGCATCAAAATACTGAAAGGAAAGTGGGTTTGCCTTCATATTTGAGCCAGAAAAACTCAGTTCAGCATGGAAATATCATTGCAACAGCTTTTATTTAGCCAGAAATCAAGAGTGTAAGTTTTTATGCGCTTAAAAGCATTTTCAGGCCGAATGAGCAAATATGCCTGTTTCTGCCAAATGCAGCAAAATACTGAAAGGAAAGTGGGTTTGCCTTCATATTTGAGCCAGAACAACTCAGTTCAGCATGGAAATATCATTGCAACAGCTTTTATTTAGCCAGAAATCAAGAGTGTAAGTTTTTATGTGCTTAAAAGCATTTTCAGGCCGAATGAGCTGATTTCTGCCAAATGCAGCAAAATACTGAAAGGAAAGTGGGTTTGCCTTCATATTTGACCGAGACCAACTCAGTTCAGCATGGAAATATCATTGCAACAGCTTTTATTTAGCCAGAAATCAAGAGTGTAAGTTTTTATGTGCTTAAAAGCATTTTCAGGCCGAATGAGCAAATATGCTTGTTTCTGCCAAATGCATCAAAATACTGAAAGGAAAGTGGGTTTGCCTTCATATTTGACCCAGAACAACTCAGTTCAGAATGGAAATATCATTGCAACAGCTTTTATTTAGCCAGAAATCAAGAGTGTAAGTTTTTATGCGCTTCAAAAGCATTTTCAGGCCGAATGAGCAAATATGCCTGTTTCTGCCAAATGCATCAAAATACTGAAAGGAAAGTGGGTTTGCCTTCATATTTGACCGAGACCAACTCAGTTCAGCATGGAAATATCATTGCAACAGCTTTTATTTAGCCAGAAATCAAGAGTGTAAGTTTTTATGTGCTTAAAAGCATTTTCAGGCCAAATGAGCTGATTTCTGCCAATTGCAGCAAAATACTGAAAGGAAAGTGGGTTTGCCTTCATATTTGACCCAGAACAACTCAGTTCAGAATGGAAATATCATTGCAACAGCTTTTATTTAGCCAGAAATCAAGAGTGTAAGTTTTTATGCGCTTAAAAGCATTTTCAGGCCGAATGAGCAAATATGCCTGTTTCTGCCAAATGCATCAAAATACTGAAAGGAAAGTGGGTTTGCCTTCATATTTGACCGAGACCAACTCAGTTCAGCATGGAAATATCATTGCAACAGCTTTTATTTAGCCAGAAATCAAGAGTGTAAGTTTTTATGTGCTTAAAAGCATTTTCAGGCCGAATGAGCAAATATGCCTGTCTCTGCCAAATGCAGCAATATACTGAAAGGAAAGTGGGTTTGCCTTCATATTTGAGCCAGAACAACTCAGTTCAGCATGGAAATATCATTGCAACAGCTTTTATTTAGCCAGAAATCAAGAGTGTAAGTTTTTATGCGCTTAAAAGCATTTTCAGGCCGAATGAGCAAATATGCCTGTTTCTGCCAAATGCAGCAAAATACTGAAATGAAAGTGGGTTTGCCTTCATATTTGAGCCAGAACAACTCAGTTCAGCATGGAAATATCATTGCAACAGCTTTTATTTAGCCAGAAATCAAGAGTGTAAGTTTTTATGCGCTTAAAAGCATTTTCAGGCCGAATGAGCAAATATGCCTGTTTCTGCCAAATGCAGCAAAATACTGAAAGGAAAGTGGGTTTGCCTTCATATTTGACCCAGAACAACTCAGTTCAGCATGGAAATATCATTGCAACAGCTTTTATTTAGCCAGAAATCAAGAGTGTAAGTTTGTATGCGCTTAAAAGCATATTCAGGCCGAATGAGCTGATTTCTGCCAAATGCAGCAAAATACTGAAAGGAAAGTGGGTTTGCCTTCATATTTGAGCCAGAACAACTCAGTTCAGCATGGAAATATCATTGCAACAGCTTTTATTTAGCCAGAAATCAAGAGTGTAAGTTTTTATGCGCTTAAAAGCATTTTCAGGCCGAATGAGCAAATATGCCTGTTTCTGCCAAATGCAGCAAAATACTGAAAGGAAAGTGGGTTTGCCTTCATATTTGAGCCAGAACAACTCAGTTCAGCATGGAAATATCATTGCAACAGCTTTTATTTAGCCAGAAATCAAGAGTGTAAGTTTTTATGCGCTTAAAAGCATTTTCAGGCCGAATGAGCAAATATGCCTGTTTCTGCCAAATGCAGCAAAATACTGAAAGGAAAGTGGGTTTGCCTTCATATTTGAGCCAGAACAACTCAGTTCAGCATGGAAATATCATTGCAACAGCTTTTATTTAACCAGAAATTAAGAGTGTAAGTTTTTATGCGCTTAAAAGCATTTTCAGGCCGAATGAGCAAATATGCCTGTTTCTGCCAAATGCAGCAAAATACTGAAAGGAAAGTGGGTTTGCCTTCATATTTGAGCCAGAACAACTCAGTTCAGCATGGAAATATCATTGCAACAGCTTTTATTTAGCCAGAAATCAAGAGTGTAAGTTTTTATGCGCTTAAAAGCATTTTCAGGCCGAATGAGCAAATATGCCTGTTTCTGCCAAATGCAGCAAAATACTGAAAGGAAAGTGGGTTTGCCTTCATATTTGAGCCAGAACAACTCAGTTCAGCATGGAAATATCATTGCAACAGCTTTTATTTAGCCAGAAATCAAGAGTGTAAGTTTTTATGCGCTTAAAAGCATTTTCAGGCCGAATGAGCAAATATGCCTGTTTCTGCCAAATGCAGCAAAATACTGAAAGGAAAGTGGGTTTGCCTTCATATTTGAGCCAGAACAACTCAGTTCAGCATGGAAATATCATTGCAACAGCTTTTATTTAGCCAGAAATCAAGAGTGTAAGTTTTTATGCGCTTAAAAGCATTTTCAGGCCAAATGAGCAAATATGCCTGTTTCTGCCAAATGCAGCAAAATACTGAAAGGAAAGTGGGTTTGCCTTCATATTTGAGCCAGAACAACTCAGTTCAGCATGGAAATATCATTGCAACAGCTTTTATTTAGCCAGAAATCAAGAGTGTAAGTTTTTATGCGCTTAAAAGCATTTTCAGGCCGAATGAGCAAATATGCCTGTTTCTGCCAAATGCAGCAAAATACTGAAAGGAAAGTGGGTTTGCCTTCATATTTGAGCCAGAACAACTCAGTTCAGCATGGAAATATCATTGCAACAGCTTTTATTTAGCCAGAAATCAAGAGTGTAGGTTTTTATGCGCTTAAAAGCATTTTCAGGCCGAATGAGCAAATATGCCTGTTTCTGCCAAATGCAGCAAAATACTGAAAGGAAAGTGGGTTTGCCTTCATATTTGACCGAGACCAACTCAGTTCAGCATGGAAATATCATTGCAACAGCTTTTATTTAGCCAGAAATCAAGAGTGTAAGTTTTTATGTGCTTAAAAGCATTTTCAGGCCGAATGAGCAAATATGCCTGTCTCTGCCAAATGCAGCAATATACTGAAAGGAAAGTGGGTTTGCCTTCATATTTGAGCCAGAACAACTCAGTTCAGCATGGAAATATCATTGCAACAGCTTTTATTTAGCCAGAAATCAAGAGTGTAGGTTTTTATGCGCTTAAAAGCATTTTCAGGCCGAATGAGCAAATATGCCTGTTTCTGCCAAATGCAGCAAAATACTGAAAGGAAAGTGGGTTTGCCTTCATATTTGAGCCAGAACAACTCAGTTCAGCATGGAAATATCATTGCAACAGCTTTTATTTAGCCAGAAATCAAGAGTGTAAGTTTTTATGCGCTTAAAAGCATTTTCAGGCCGAATGAGCAAATTTGCCTGTTTCTGCCAAATGCAGCAAAATACTGAAAGGAAAGTGGGTTTGCCTTCATTTTTTAGCCAGAACAACTCAGTTCAGCATGGAAATATCATTGCAACAGCTTTTATTTAGCCAGAAATCAAGAGTGTAAGTTTTTATGCGCTTAAAAGCATTTTCAGGCCGAATGAGCAAATATGCCTGTTTCTGCCAAATGCAGCAAAATACTGAAAGGAAAGTAGGTTTGCCTTCATATTTGAGCCAGAACAACTCAGTTCAGCATGGAAATATCATTGCAACAGCTTTTATTTAGCCAGAAATCAAGAGTGTAAGTTTTTATGCGCTTAAAAGCATTTTCAGGCCGAATGAGCTGATTTCTGCCAAATGCAGCAAAATACTGAAAGGAAAGTGGGTTTGCCTTCATATTTGAGCCAGAACAACTCAGTTCAGCATGGAAATATCATTGCAACAGCTTTTATTTAACCAGAAATTAAGAGTGTAAGTTTTTATGCGCTTAAAAGCATTTTCAGGCCGAATGAGCAAATATGCCTGTTTCTGCCAAATGCAGCAAAATACTGAAAGGAAAGTGGGTTTGCCTTCATATTTGAGCCAGAACAACTCAGTTCAGCATGGAAATATCATTGCAACAGCTTTTATTTAGCCAGAAATCAAGAGTGTAAGTTTTTATGCGCTTAAAAGCATTTTCAGGCCGAATGAGCAAATATGCCTGTTTCTGCCAAATGCAGCAAAATACTGAAAGGAAAGTGGGTTTGCCTTCATATTTGACCGAGACCAACTCAGTTCAGCATGGAAATATCATTGCAACAGCTTTTATTTAGCCAGAAATCAAGAGTGTAAGTTTTTATGTGCTTAAAAGCATTTTCAGGCCAAATGAGCTGATTTCTGCCAATTGCAGCAAAATACTGAAAGGAAAGTGGGTTTGCCTTCATATTTGACCCAGAACAACTCAGTTCAGAATGGAAATATCATTGCAACAGCTTTTATTTAGCCAGAAATCAAGAGTGTAAGTTTTTATGCGCTTAAAAGCATTTTCAGGCCGAATGAGCAAATATGCCTGTCTCTGCCAAATGCAGCAATATACTGAAAGGAAAGTGGGTTTGCCTTCATATTTGAGCCAGAACAACTCAGTTCAGCATGGAAATATCATTGCAACAGCTTTTATTTAGCCAGAAATCAAGAGTGTAAGTTTTTATGCGCTTAAAAGCATTTTCAGGCCGAATGAGCAAATATGCCTGTTTCTGCCAAATGCAGCAAAATACTGAAAGGAAAGTGGGTTTGCCTTCATATTTGAGCCAGAACAACTCAGTTCAGCATGGAAATATCATTGCAACAGCTTTTATTTAGCCAGAAATCAAGAGTGTAAGTTTTTATGCGCTTAAAAGCATTTTCAGGCCGAATGAGCAAATATGCCTGTTTCTGCCAAATGCAGCAAAATACTGAAAGGAAAGTGGGTTTGCCTTCATATTTGACCCAGAACAACTCAGTTCAGCATGGAAATATCATTGCAACAGCTTTTATTTAGCCAGAAATCAAGAGTGTAAGTTTGTATGCGCTTAAAAGCATATTCAGGCCGAATGAGCTGATTTCTGCCAAATGCAGCAAAATACTGAAAGGAAAGTGGGTTTGCCTTCATATTTGAGCCAGAACAACTCAGTTCAGCATGGAAATATCATTGCAACAGCTTTTATTTAGCCAGAAATCAAGAGTGTAAGTTTTTATGCGCTTAAAAGCATTTTCAGGCCGAATGAGCAAATATGCCTGTTTCTGCCAAATGCAGCAAAATACTGAAAGGAAAGTGGGTTTGCCTTCATATTTGAGCCAGAACAACTCAGTTCAGCATGGAAATATCATTGCAACAGCTTTTATTTAGCCAGAAATCAAGAGTGTAAGTTTTTATGCGCTTAAAAGAATTTTCAGGCCGAATGAGCAAATATGCCTGTTTCTGCCAAATTCAGCAAAATACTGAAAGGAAAGTGGGTTTGCCTTCATATTTGAGCCAGAACAACTCAGTTCAGCATGGAAATATCATTGCAACAGCTTTTATTTAGCCAGAAATCAAGAGTGTAAGTTTTTATGCGCTTAAAAGCATTTTCAGGCCGAATGAGCAAATATGCCTGTTTCTGCCAAATGCAGCAAAATACTGAAAGGAAAGTGGGTTTGCCTTCATATTTGACCGAGACCAACTCAGTTCAGCATGGAAATATCATTGCAACAGCTTTTATTTAGCCAGAAATCAAGAGTGTAAGTTTTTATGTGCTTAAAAGCATTTTCAGGCCGAATGAGCAAATATGCCTGTCTCTGCCAAATGCAGCAATATACTGAAAGGAAAGTGGGTTTGCCTTCATATTTGACCCAGAACAACTCAGTTCAGCATGGAAATATCATTGCAACAGCTTTTATTTAGCCAGAAATCAAGAGTGTACGTTTTTATGCGCTTAAAAGCATTTTCAGGCCGAATGAGCAAATATACCTGTTTCTGCCAAATGCAGCAAAATACTGAAAGGAAAGTGGGTTTGCCTTCATATTTGAGCCAGAACAACTCAGTTCAGCATGGAAATATCATTGCAACAGCTTTTATTTAGCCAGAAATCAAGAGTGTAAGTTTTTATGCGCTTAAAAGCATTTTCAGGCCGAATGAGCTGATTTCTGCCAAATGCAGCAAAATACTGAAAGGAAAGTGGGTTTGCCTTCATATTTGACCGAGACCAATTCAGTTCAGCATGGAAATATCATTGCAACAGCTTTTATTTAGCCAGAAATCAAGAGTGTAAGTTTTTATGTGCTTAAAAGCATTTTCAGCCCGAATGAGCAAATCTGCTTCTTTCTGCCAAATGCATCAAAATACTGAAAGGAAAGTGGGTTTGCCTTCATATTTGAGCCAGAAAAACTCAGTTCAGCATGGAAATATCATTGCAACAGCTTTTATTTAGCCAGAAATCAAGAGTGTAAGTTTTTATGCGCTTAAAAGCATTTTCAGGCCGAATGAGCAAATATGCCTGTTTCTGCCAAATGCAGCAAAATACTGAAAGGAAAGTGGGTTTGCCTTCATATTTGAGCCAGAACAACTCAGTTCAGCATGGAAATATCATTGCAACAGCTTTTATTTAGCCAGAAATCAAGAGTGTAAGTTTTTATGTGCTTAAAAGCATTTTCAGGCCGAATGAGCTGATTTCTGCCAAATGCAGCAAAATACTGAAAGGAAAGTGGGTTTGCCTTCATATTTGACCGAGACCAACTCAGTTCAGCATGGAAATATCATTGCAACAGCTTTTATTTAGCCAGAAATCAAGAGTGTAAGTTTTTATGTGCTTAAAAGCATTTTCAGGCCGAATGAGCAAATATGCTTGTTTCTGCCAAATGCATCAAAATACTGAAAGGAAAGTGGGTTTGCCTTCATATTTGACCCAGAACAACTCAGTTCAGAATGGAAATATCATTGCAACAGCTTTTATTTAGCCAGAAATCAAGAGTGTAAGTTTTTATGCGCTTCAAAAGCATTTTCAGGCCGAATGAGCAAATATGCCTGTTTCTGCCAAATGCATCAAAATACTGAAAGGAAAGTGGGTTTGCCTTCATATTTGACCGAGACCAACTCAGTTCAGCATGGAAATATCATTGCAACAGCTTTTATTTAGCCAGAAATCAAGAGTGTAAGTTTTTATGTGCTTAAAAGCATTTTCAGGCCAAATGAGCTGATTTCTGCCAATTGAAGCAAAATACTGAAAGGAAAGTGGGTTTGCCTTCATATTTGACCCAGAACAACTCAGTTCAGAATGGAAATATCATTGCAACAGCTTTTATTTAGCCAGAAATCAAGAGTGTAAGTTTTTATGCGCTTAAAAGCATTTTCAGGCCGAATGAGCAAATATGCCTGTTTCTGCCAAATGCATCAAAATACTGAAAGGAAAGTGGGTTTGCCTTCATATTTGACCGAGACCAACTCAGTTCAGCATGGAAATATCATTGCAACAGCTTTTATTTAGCCAGAAATCAAGAGTGTAAGTTTTTATGTGCTTAAAAGCATTTTCAGGCCGAATGAGCAAATATGCCTGTCTCTGCCAAATGCAGCAATATACTGAAAGGAAAGTGGGTTTGCCTTCATATTTGAGCCAGAACAACTCAGTTCAGCATGGAAATATCATTGCAACAGCTTTTATTTAGCCAGAAATCAAGAGTGTAAGTTTTTATGCGCTTAAAAGCATTTTCAGGCCGAATGAGCAAATATGCCTGTTTCTGCCAAATGCAGCAAAATACTGAAAGGAAAGTGGGTTTGCCTTCATATTTGAGCCAGAACAACTCAGTTCAGCATGGAAATATCATTGCAACAGCTTTTATTTAGCCAGAAATCAAGAGTGTAAGTTTTTATGCGCTTAAAAGCATTTTCAGGCCGAATGAGCAAATATGCCTGTTTCTGCCAAATGCAGCAAAATACTGAAAGGAAAGTGGGTTTGCCTTCATATTTGACCCAGAACAACTCAGTTCAGCATGGAAATATCATTGCAACAGCTTTTATTTAGCCAGAAATCAAGAGTGTAAGTTTGTATGCGCTTAAAAGCATATTCAGGCCGAATGAGCTGATTTCTGCCAAATGCAGCAAAATACTGAAAGGAAAGTGGGTTTGCCTTCATATTTGAGCCAGAACAACTCAGTTCAGCATGGAAATATCATTGCAACAGCTTTTATTTAGCCAGAAATCAAGAGTGTAAGTTTTTATGCGCTTAAAAGCATTTTCAGGCCGAATGAGCAAATATGCCTGTTTCTGCCAAATGCAGCAAAATACTGAAAGGAAAGTGGGTTTGCCTTCATATTTGAGCCAGAACAACTCAGTTCAGCATGGAAATATCATTGCAACAGCTTTTATTTAACCAGAAATTAAGAGTGTAAGTTTTTATGCGCTTAAAAGCATTTTCAGGCCGAATGAGCAAATATGCCTGTTTCTGCCAAATGCAGCAAAATACTGAAAGGAAAGTGGGTTTGCCTTCATATTTGAGCCAGAACAACTCAGTTCAGCATGGAAATATCATTGCAACAGCTTTTATTTAGCCAGAAATCAAGAGTGTAAGTTTTTATGCGCTTAAAAGCATTTTCAGGCCGAATGAGCAAATATGCCTGTTTCTGCCAAATGCAGCAAAATACTGAAAGGAAAGTGGGTTTGCCTTCATATTTGAGCCAGAACAACTCAGTTCAGCATGGAAATATCATTGCAACAGCTTTTATTTAGCCAGAAATCAAGAGTGTAAGTTTTTATGCGCTTAAAAGCATTTTCAGGCCGAATGAGCAAATATGCCTGTTTCTGCCAAATGCAGCAAAATACTGAAAGGAAAGTGGGTTTGCCTTCATATTTGAGCCAGAACAACTCAGTTCAGCATGGAAATATCATTGCAACAGCTTTTATTTAGCCAGAAATCAAGAGTGTAAGTTTTTATGCGCTTAAAAGCATTTTCAGGCCAAATGAGCAAATATGCCTGTTTCTGCCAAATGCAGCAAAATACTGAAAGGAAAGTGGGTTTGCCTTCATATTTGAGCCAGAACAACTCAGTTCAGCATGGAAATATCATTGCAACAGCTTTTATTTAGCCAGAAATCAAGAGTGTAAGTTTTTATGCGCTTAAAAGCATTTTCAGGCCGAATGAGCAAATATGCCTGTTTCTGCCAAATGCAGCAAAATACTGAAAGGAAAGTGGGTTTGCCTTCATATTTGAGCCAGAACAACTCAGTTCAGCATGGAAATATCATTGCAACAGCTTTTATTTAGCCAGAAATCAAGAGTGTAGGTTTTTATGCGCTTAAAAGCATTTTCAGGCCGAATGAGCAAATATGCCTGTTTCTGCCAAATGCAGCAAAATACTGAAAGGAAAGTGGGTTTGCCTTCATATTTGAGCCAGAACAACTCAGTTCAGCATGGAAATATCATTGCAACAGCTTTTATTTAACCAGAAATTAAGAGTGTAAGTTTTTATGCGCTTAAAAGCATTTTCAGGCCGAATGAGCAAATATGCCTGTTTCTGCCAAATGCAGCAAAATACTGAAAGGAAAGTGGGTTTGCCTTCATATTTGACCCAGAACAACTCAGTTCAGAATGGAAATATCATTGCAACAGCTTTTATTTAGCCAGAAATCAAGAGTGTAAGTTTTTATGCGCTTAAAAGCATTTTCAGGCCGAATGAGCAAATATGCCTGTCTCTGCCAAATGCAGCAATATACTGAAAGGAAAGTGGGTTTGCCTTCATATTTGAGCCAGAACAACTCAGTTCAGCATGGAAATATCATTGCAACAGCTTTTATTTAGCCAGAAATCAAGAGTGTAAGTTTTTATGCGCTTAAAAGCATTTTCAGGCCGAATGAGCAAATATGCCTGTTTCTGCCAAATGCAGCAAAATACTGAAAGGAAAGTGGGTTTGCCTTCATATTTGAGCCAGAACAACTCAGTTCAGCATGGAAATATCATTGCAACAGCTTTTATTTAGCCAGAAATCAAGAGTGTAAGTTTTTATGCGCTTAAAAGCATTTTCAGGCCGAATGAGCAAATATGCCTGTTTCTGCCAAATGCAGCAAAATACTGAAAGGAAAGTGGGTTTGCCTTCATATTTGACCCAGAACAACTCAGTTCAGCATGGAAATATCATTGCAACAGCTTTTATTTAGCCAGAAATCAAGAGTGTAAGTTTGTATGCGCTTAAAAGCATATTCAGGCCGAATGAGCTGATTTCTGCCAAATGCAGCAAAATACTGAAAGGAAAGTGGGTTTGCCTTCATATTTGAGCCAGAACAACTCAGTTCAGCATGGAAATATCATTGCAACAGCTTTTATTTAGCCAGAAATCAAGAGTGTAAGTTTTTATGTGCTTAAAAGGATTTTCAGGCCGAATGAGCAAATATGCCTGTCTCTACCAAATGCAGCAATATACTGAAAGGAAAGTGGGTTTGCCTTCATATTTGAGCCAGAACAACTCAGTTCAGCATGGAAATATCATTGCAACAGCTTTTATTTAGCCAGAAATCAAGAGTGTAAGTTTTTATGCGCTTAAAAGCCTTTTCAGGCCGAATGAGCAAATATGCCTGTTTCTGCCAAATGCAGCAAAATACTGAAAGGAAAGTGGGTTTGCCTTCATATTTGACCCAGAACAACTCAGTTCAGCATGGAAATATCATTGCAACAGCTTTTATTTAGCCAGAAATCAAGAGTGTAAGTTTGTATGCGCTTAAAAGCATTTTCAGGCCGAATGAGCTGATTTCTGCCAAATGCAGCAAAATACTGAAAGGAAAGTGGGTTTGCCTTCATATTTGAGCCAGAACAACTCAGTTCAGCATGGAAATATCATTGCAACAGCTTTTATTTAGCCAGAAATCAAGAGTGTAAGTTTTTATGCGCTTAAAAGCATTTTCAGGCCGAATGAGCAAATATGCCTGTTTCTGCCAAATGCAGCAAAATACTGAAAGGAAAGTGGGTTTGCCTTCATATTTGAGCCAGAACAACTCAGTTCAGCATGGAAATATCATTGCAACAGCTTTTATTTAGCCAGAAATCAAGAGTGTAAGTTTTTATGCGCTTAAAAGCATTTTCAGGCCGAATGAGCAAATATGCCTGTTTCTGCCAAATGCAGCAAAATACTGAAAGGAAAGTGGGTTTGCCTTCATATTTGAACCAGAACAACTCAGTTCAGCATGGAAATATCATTGCAACAGCTTTTATTTAGCCAGAAATCAAGAGTGTACGTTTTTATGCGCTTAAAAGCATTTTCAGGCCGAATGAGCAAATATGCCTGTTTCTGCCAAATGCAGCAAAATACTGAAAGGAAAGTGGGTTTGCCTTCATATTTGAGCCAGAACAACTCAGTTCAGCATGGAAATATCATTGCAACAGCTTTTATTTAACCAGAAATTAAGAGTGTAAGTTTTTATGCGCTTAAAAGCATTTTCAGGCCGAATGAGCAAATATGCCTGTTTCTGCCAAATGCAGCAAAATACTGAAAGGAAAGTGGGTTTGCCTTCATATTTGAGCCAGAACAACTCAGTTCAGCATGGAAATATCATTGCAACAGCTTTTATTTAGCCAGAAATCAAGAGTGTAAGTTTTTATGCGCTTAAAAGCATTTTCAGGCCGAATGAGCAAATATGCCTGTTTCTGCCAAATGCAGCAAAATACTGAAAGGAAAGTGGGTTTGCCTTCATATTTGAGCCAGAACAACTCAGTTCAGCATGGAAATATCATTGCAACAGCTTTTATTTAGCCAGAAATCAAGAGTGTAAGTTTTTATGCGCTTAAAAGCATCTTCAGGCCAAATGAGCAAATATGCCTGTTTCTGCCAAATGCAGCAAAATACTGAAAGGAAAGTGGGTTTGCCTTCATATTTGAGCCAGAACAACTCAGTTCAGCATGGAAATATCATTGCAACAGCTTTTATTTAGCCAGAAATCAAGAGTGTAAGTTTTTATGCGCTTAAAAGCATTTTCAGGCCGAATGAGCAAATATGCCTGTTTCTGCCAAATGCAGCAAAATACTGAAAGGAAAGTGGGTTTGCCTTCATATTTGAGCCAGAACAACTCAGTTCAGCATGGAAATATCATTGCAACAGCTTTTATTTAGCCAGAAATCAAGAGTGTAGGTTTTTATGCGCTTAAAAGCATTTTCAGGCCGAATGAGCAAATATGCCTGTTTCTGCCAAATGCAGCAAAATACTGAAAGGAAAGTGGGATTGCCTTCATATTTGAGCCAGAACAACTCAGTTCAGCATGGAAATATCATTGCAACAGCTTTTATTTAGCCAGAAATCAAGAGTGTAGGTTTTTATGCGCTTAAAAGCATTTTCAGGCCGAATGAGCAAATATGCCTGTTTCTGCCAAATGCAGCAAAATACTGAAAGGAAAGTGGGTTTGCCTTCATATTTGAGCCAGAACAACTCAGTTCAGCATGGAAATATCATTGCAACAGCTTTTATTTAGCCAGAAATCAAGAGTGTAAGTTTTTATGCGCTTAAAAGCATTTTCAGGCCGAATGAGCAAATTTGCCTGTTTCTGCCAAATGCAGCAAAATACTGAAAGGAAAGTGGGTTTGCCTTCATTTTTGAGCCAGAACAACTCAGTTCAGCATGGAAATATCATTGCAACAGCTTTTATTTAGCCAGAAATCAAGAGTGTAAGTTTTTATGCGCTTAAAAGCATTTTCAGGCCGAATGAGCAAATATGCCTGTTTCTGCCAAATGCAGCAAAATACTGAAAGGAAAGTAGGTTTGCCTTCATATTTGAGCCAGAACAACTCAGTTCAGCATGGAAATATCATTGCAACAGCTTTTATTTAGCCAGAAATCAAGAGTGTAAGTTTTTATGCGCTTAAAAGCATTTTCAGGCCGAATGAGCTGATTTCTGCCAAATGCAGCAAAATACTGAAAGGAAAGTGGGTTTGCCTTCATATTTGAGCCAGAACAACTCAGTTCAGCATGGAAATATCATTGCAACAGCTTTTATTTAGCCAGAAATCAAGAGTGTAAGTTTTTATGCGCTTAAAAGCATTTTCAGGCCGAATGAGCAAATTTGCCTGTTTCTGCCAAATGCAGCAAAATACTGAAAGGAAAGTGGGTTTGCCTTCATTTTTGAGCCAGAACAACTCAGTTCAGCATGGAAATATCATTGCAACAGCTTTTATTTAGCCAGAAATCAAGAGTGTAAGTTTTTATGCGCTTAAAAGCATTTTCAGGCCGAATGAGCAAATATGCCTGTTTCTGCCAAATGCAGCAAAATACTGAAAGGAAAGTAGGTTTGCCTTCATATTTGAGCCAGAACAACTCAGTTCAGCATGGAAATATCATTGCAACAGCTTTTATTTAGCCAGAAATCAAGAGTGTAAGTTTTTATGCGCTTAAAAGCATTTTCAGGCCGAATGAGCTGATTTCTGCCAAATGCAGCAAAATACTGAAAGGAAAGTGGGTTTGCCTTCATATTTGAGCCAGAACAACTCAGTTCAGCATGGAAATATCATTGCAACAGCTTTTATTTAACCAGAAATTAAGAGTGTAAGTTTTTATGCGCTTAAAAGCATTTTCAGGCCGAATGAGCAAATATGCCTGTTTCTGCCAAATGCAGCAAAATACTGAAAGGAAAGTGGGTTTGCCTTCATATTTGAGCCAGAACAACTCAGTTCAGCATGGAAATATCATTGCAACAGCTTTTATTTAGCCAGAAATCAAGAGTGTAGGTTTTTATGCGCTTAAAAGCATTTTCAGGCCGAATGAGCAAATATGCCTGTTTCTGCCAAATGCAGCAAAATACTGAAAGGAAAGTGGGTTTGCCTTCATATTTGAGCCAGAACAACTCAGTTCAGCATGGAAATATCATTGCAACAGCTTTTATTTAGCCAGAAATCAAGAGTGTAAGTTTTTATGCGCTTAAAAGCATTTTCAGGCCGAATGAGCAAATATGCCTGTTTCTGCCAAATGCAGCAAAATACTGAAAGGAAAGTGGGTTTGCCTTCATATTTGAGCCAGAACAACTCAGTTCAGCATGGAAATATCATTGCAACAGCTTTTATTTAGCCAGAAATCAAGAGTGTAAGTTTTTATGCGCTTAAAAGCATTTTCAGGCCGAATGAGCTGATTTCTGCCAAATGCAGCAAAATACTGAAAGGAAAGTGGGTTTGCCTTCATATTTGAGCCAGAACAACTCAGTTCAGCATGGAAATATCATTGCAACAGCTTTTATTTAGCCAGAAATCAAGAGTGTAAGTTTTTATGCGCTTAAAAGCATTTTCAGGCCGAATGAGCAAATATGCCTGTTTCTGCCAAATGCAGCAAAATACTGAAAGGAAAGTGGGTTTGCCTTCATATTTGAGCCAGAACAACTCAGTTCCGCATGGAAATATCATTGCAACAGCTTTTATTTAGCCAGAAATCAAGAGTGTAAGTTCTTATGCGCTTAAAAGCATTTTCAGGCCGAATGAGCAAATATGCCTGTTTCTGCCAAATGCAGCAAAATACTGAAAGGAAAGTGGGTTTGCCTTCATATTTGAGCCAGAACAACTCAGTTCAGCATGGAAATATCATTGCATCAGCTTTTATTTAGCCAGAAATCAAGAGTGTAAGTTTTTATGCGCTTAAAAGCATTTTCAGGCCGAATGAGCTGATTTCTGCCAAATGCAGCAAAATACTGAAAGGAAAGTGGGTTTGCCTTCATATTTGAGCCAGAACAACTCAGTTCAGCATGGAAATATCATTGCAACAGCTTTTATATTAGCCAGAAATCAAGAGTGTAAGTTTTTATGCGCTTAAAAGCATTTTCAGGCCGAATGAGCAAATATGCCTGTTTCTGCCAAATGCAGCAAAATACTGAAAGGAAAGTGGGTTTGCCTTCATATTTGAGCCAGAACAACTCAGTTCAGCATGGAAATATCATTGCAACAGCTTTTATTTAGCCAGAAATCAAGAGTGTAGGTTTTTATGCGCTTAAAAGCATTTTCAGGCCGAATGAGCAAATATGCCTGTTTCTGCCAAATGCAGCAAAATACTGAAAGGAAAGTGGGTTTGCCTTCATATTTGAGCCAGAACAACTCAGTTCAGCATGGAAATATCATTGCAACAGCTTTTATTTAGCCAGAAATCAAGAGTGTAAGTTTTTATGCGCTTAAAAGCATTTTCAGGCCGAATGAGCAAATATGCCTGTTTCTGCCAAATGCAGCAAAATACTGAAAGGAAAGTGGGTTTGCCTTCATATTTGAGCCAGAACAACTCAGTTCAGCATGGAAATATCATTGCAACAGCTTTTATTTAGCCAGAAATCAAGAGTGTAAGTTTTTATGCGCTTAAAAGCATTTTCAGGCCGAATGAGCTGATTTCTGCCAAATGCAGCAAAATACTGAAAGGAAAGTGGGTTTGCCTTCATATTTGAGCCAGAACAACTCAGTTCAGCATGGAAATATCATTGCAACAGCTTTTATTTAGCCAGAAATCAAGAGTGTAAGTTTTTATGCGCTTAAAAGCATTTTCAGGCCGAATGAGCAAATATGCCTGTTTCTGCCAAATGCAGCAAAATACTGAAAGGAAAGTGGGTTTGCCTTCATATTTGAGCCAGAACAACTCAGTTCCGCATGGAAATATCATTGCAACAGCTTTTATTTAGCCAGAAATCAAGAGTGTAAGTTTTTATGCGCTTAAAAGCATTTTCAGGCCGAATGAGCAAATATGCCTGTTTCTGCCAAATGCAGCAAAATACTGAAAGGAAAGTGGGTTTGCCTTCATATTTGAGCCAGAACAACTCAGTTCAGCATGGAAATATCATTGCAACAGCTTTTATTTAGCCAGAAATCAAGAGTGTAAGTTTTTATGCGCTTAAAAGCATTTTCAGGCCGAATGAGCTGATTTCTGCCAAATGCAGCAAAATACTGAAAGGAAAGTGGGTTTGCCTTCATATTTGAGCCAGAACAACTCAGTTCAGCATGGAAATATCATTGCAACAGCTTTTATTTAGCCAGAAATCAAGAGTGTAAGTTTTTATGCGCTTAAAAGCATTTTCAGGCCGAATGAGCAAATATGCCTGTTTCTGCCAAATGCAGCAAAATACTGAAAGGAAAGTGGGTTTGCCTTCATATTTGAGCCAGAACAACTCAGTTCAGCATGGAAATATCATTGCAACAGCTTTTATTTAGCCAGAAATCAAGAGTGTAAGTTTTTATGCGCTTAAAAGCATTTTCAGGCCGAATGAGCTGATTTCTGCCAAATGCAGCAAAATACTGAAAGGAAAGTGGGTTTGCCTTCATATTTGAGCCAGAACAACTCAGTTCAGCATGGAAATATCATTGCAACAGCTTTTATTTAGCCAGAAATCAAGAGTGTAAGTTTTTATGCGCTTAAAAGCATTTTCAGGCCGAATGAGCAAATATGCCTGTTTCTGCCAAATGCAGCAAAATACTGAAAGGAAAGTGGGTTTGCCTTCATATTTGAGCCAGAACAACTCAGTTCCGCATGGAAATATCATTGCAACAGCTTTTATTTAGCCAGAAATCAAGAGTGTAAGTTTTTATGCGCTTAAAAGCATTTTCAGGCCGAATGAGCAAATATGCCTGTTTCTGCCAAATGCAGCAAAATACTGAAAGGAAAGTGGGTTTGCCTTCATATTTGAGCCAGAACAACTCAGTTCAGCATGGAAATATCATTGCAACAGCTTTTATTTAGCCAGAAATCAAGAGTGTAAGTTTTTATGCGCTTAAAAGCATTTTCAGGCCGAATGAGCAAATATGCCTGTTTCTGCCAAATGCAGCAAAATACTGAAAGGAAAGTTGGTTTGCCTTCATATTTGAGCCAGAACAACTCAGTTCAGCATGGAAATATTATTGGAACAGCTGTTATTTAGCCAGAAATCAAGAGTGTAAGTTTTTATGCGCTTAAAAGCATTTCAGGCCGAATGAGCAAATATGCCTGTTTCTGCCAAATGCAGCAAAATACTGAAAGGAAAGTGGGTTTGCCTTCATATTTGACCCAGACCAACTCAGTTCAGCATGGAAATATCATTGCAACAGCTTTTATTTAGCCAGAAATCAAGAGTGTAAGTTTTTATGCGCTTTAAAGCATTTCAGGCCGAATGAGCAAATATGCCTGTTTCTGCCAAATGCAGCAAAATACTGAAAGGAAAGTGGGTTGGCCTTCATATTTGAGCCAGAACAACTCAGTTCAGCATGGAAATATCATTGCAACAGCTTTTATTTAGCCAGAAATCAAGAGTGTAAGTTTTTATGCGCTTAAAAGCATTTTCAGGCCGAATGAGCAAATATGCCTGTTTCTGCCAAATGCAGCAAAATACTGAAAGGAAAGTGGGTTTGCCTTCATATTTGAGCCAGAACAACTCAGTTCAGCATGGAAATATCATTGCAACAGCTTTTATTTAGCCAGAAATCAAGAGTGTAGGTTTTTATGCGCTTAAAAGCATTTCAGGCCGAATGAGCAAATATGCCTGTTTCTGCCAAATGCAGCAAAATACTGAAAGGAAAGTGGGTTTGCCTTCATATTTGAGCCAGAACAACTCCGTTCAGCATGGAAATATCATTGCAACAGCTTTTATTTAGCCAGAAATCAAGAGTGTAAGTTTTTATGCGCTTAAAAGCATTTTCAGGCCGAATGAGCAAATATGCCTGTTTCTGCCAAATGCAGCAAAATACTGAAAGCAAAGTGGGTTTGCCTTCATATTTGAGCCAGAACAACTCAGTTCAGCATGGAAATATCATTGCAACAGCTTTTATTTAGCCAGAAATCAAGAGTGTAAGTTTTTATGCGCTTAAAAGCATTTTCAGGCCGAATGAGCAAATATGCCTGTTTCTGCCAAATGCAGCAAAATACTGAAAGGAAAGTGGGTTTGCCTCATATTTGAGCCAGAACAACTCAGTTCAGCATGGAAATATCATTGCAACAGCTTTTATTTAGCCAGAAATCAAGAGTGTAAGTTTTTATGTGCTTAAAAGCATTTTCAGGCCAAATGAGCAAATATGCCTGTGTCTGCCAAATGCAGCAAAATACTGAAAGGAAAGTGGGTTTGCCTTCATATTTGAGCCAGAACAACTCAGTTCAGCATGGAAATATCATTGCAACAGCTTTTATTTAGCCAGAAATCAAGAGTGTAAGTTTTTATGCGCTTAAAAGCATTTTCAGGCCGAATGAGCAAATATGCCTGTTTCTGCCAAATGCAGCAAAATACTGAAAGGAAAGTGGGTTTGCCTTCATATTTGAGCCAGAACAACTCAGTTCAGCATGGAAATATCATTGCAACAGCTTTTATTTAGCCAGAAATCAAGAGTGTAAGTTTTTATGCGCTTAAAAGCATTTTCAGGCCGAATGAGCTGATTTCTGCCAAATGCAGCAAAATACTGAAAGGAAAGTGGGTTTGCCTTCATATTTGAGCCAGAACAACTCAGTTCAGCATGGAAATATCATTGCAACAGCTTTTATTTAGCCAGAAATCAAGAGTGTAAGTTTTTATGCGCTTAAAAGCATTTTCAGGCCGAATGAGCAAATATGCCTGTTTCTGCCAAATGCAGCAAAATACTGAAAGGAAAGTGGGTTTGCCTTCATATTTGAGCCAGAACAACTCAGTTCAGCATGGAAATATCATTGCAACAGCTTTTATTTAGCCAGAAATCAAGAGTGTAAGTTTTTATGCGCTTAAAAGCATTTTCAGGCCGAATGAGCAAATATGCCTGTTTCTGCCAAATGCAGCAAAATACTGAAAGGAAAGTGGGTTTGCCTTCATATTTGAGCCAGAACAACTCAGTTCAGCATGGAAATATCATTGCAACAGCTTTTATTTAGCCAGAAATCAAGAGTGTAAGTTTTTATGCGCTTAAAAGCATTTTCAGGCCGAATGAGCTGATTTCTGCCAAATGCAGCAAAATACTGAAAGGAAAGTGGGTTTGCCTTCATATTTGAGCCAGAACAACTCAGTTCAGCATGGAAATATCATTGCAACAGCTTTTATTTAGCCAGAAATCAAGAGTGTAAGTTTTTATGCGCTTAAAAGCATTTTCAGGCCGAATGAGCAAATATGCCTGTTTCTGCCAAATGCAGCAAAATACTGAAAGGAAAGTGGGTTTGCCTTCATATTTGAGCCAGAACAACTCAGTTCAGCATGGAAATATCATTGCAACAGCTTTTATTTAGCCAGAAATCAAGAGTGTAAGTTTTTATGCGCTTAAAAGCATTTTCAGGCCGAATGAGCAAATATGCCTGTTTCTGCCAAATGCAGCAAAATACTGAAAGGAAAGTGGGTTTGCCTTCATATTTGAGCCAGAACAACTCAGTTCAGCATGGAAATATCATTGCAACAGCTTTTATTTAGCCAGAAATCAAGAGTGTAAGTTTTTATGCGCTTAAAAGCATTTTCAGGCCGAATGAGCAAATATGCCTGTTTCTGCCAAATGCAGCAAAATACTGAAAGGAAAGTGGGTTTGCCTTCATATTTGAGCCAGAACAACTCAGTTCAGCATGGAAATATCATTGCAACAGCTTTTATTTAGCCAGAAATCAAGAGTGTAAGTTTTTATGCGCTTAAAAGCATTTTCAGGCCGAATGAGCAAATATGCCTGTTTCTGCCAAATGCAGCAAAATACTGAAAGGAAAGTGGGTTTGCCTTCATATTTGACCGAGACCAACTCAGTTCAGCATGGAAATATCATTGCAACAGCTTTTATTTAGCCAGAAATCAAGAGTGTAAGTTTTTATGCGCTTAAAAGCATTTTCAGGCCGAATGAGCAAATATGCCTGTTTCTGCCAAATGCAGCAAAATACTGAAAGGAAAGTGGGTTTGCCTTCATATTTGAGCCAGAACAACTCAGTTCAGCATGGAAATATCATTGCAACAGCTTTTATTTAGCCAGAAATCAAGAGTGTAAGTTTTTATGCGCTTAAAAGCATTTTCAGGCCGAATGAGCAAATATGCCTGTTTCTGCCAAATGCAGCAAAATACTGAAAGGAAAGTGGGTTTGCCTTCATATTTGAGCCAGAACAACTCAGTTCAGCATGGAAATATCATTGCAACAGCTTTTATTTAGCCAGAAATCAAGAGTGTAAGTTTTTATGCGCTTAAAAGCATTTTCAGGCCGAATGAGCAAATATGCCTGTTTCTGCCAAATGCAGCAAAATACTGAAAGGAAAGTGGGTTTGCCTTCATATTTGAGCCAGAACAACTCAGTTCAGCATGGAAATATCATTGCAACAGCTTTTATTTAGCCAGAAATCAAGAGTGTAAGTTTTTATGCGCTTAAAAGCATTTTCAGGCCGAATGAGCAAATATGCCTGTTTCTGCCAAATGCAGCAAAATACTGAAAGGAAAGTGGGTTTGCCTTCATATTTGACCGAGACCAACTCATTTCAGCATGGAAATATCATTGCAACAGCTTTTATTTAGCCAGAAATCAAGAGTGTAAGTTTTTATGCGCTTAAAAGCATTTTCAGGCCGAATGAGCAAATATGCCTGTTTCTGCCAAATGCAGCAAAATACTGAAAGGAAAGTGGGTTTGCCTTCATATTTGAGCCAGAACAACTCAGTTCAGCATGGAAATATCATTGCAACAGCTTTTATTTAGCCAGAAATCAAGAGTGTAGGTTTTTATGCGCTTAAAAGCATTTTCAGGCCGAATGAGCAAATATGCCTGTTTCTGCCAAATGCAGCAAAATACTGAAAGGAAAGTGGGTTTGCCTTCATATTTGAGCCAGAACAACTCAGTTCAGCATGGAAATATCATTGCAACAGCTTTTATTTAGCCAGAAATCAAGAGTGTAAGTTTTTATGCGCTTAAAAGCAGTTTCAGGCCGAATGAGCAAATATGCCTGTTTCTGCCAAATGCAGCAAAATACTGAAAGGAAAGTGGGTTTGCCTTCATATTTGAGCCAGAACAACTCAGTTCAGCATGGAAATATCATTGCAACAGCTTTTATTTAGCCAGAAATCAAGAGTGTAAGTTTTTATGCGCTTAAAAGCATTTTCAGGCCGAATGAGCAAATATGCCTGTTTCTGCCAAATGCAGCAAAATACTGAAAGGAAAGTGGGTTTGCCTTCATATTTGAGCCAGAACAACTCAGTTCAGCATGGAAATATCATTGCAACAGCTTTTATTTAGCCAGAAATCAAGAGTGTAAGTTTTTATGCGCTTAAAAGCATTTTCAGGCCGAATGAGCTGATTTCTGCCAAATGCAGCAAAATACTGAAAGGAAAGTGGGTTTGCCTTCATATTTGAGCCAGAACAACTCAGTTCAGCATGGAAATATCATTGCAACAGGTTTTATTTAGCCAGAAATCAAGAGTGTAAGTTTTTATGCGCTTAAAAGCATTTTCAGGCCGAATGAGCAAATATGCCTGTTTCTGCCAAATGCAGCAAAATACTGAAAGGAAAGTGGGTTTGCCTTCATATTTGAGCCAAAACAACTCAGTTCAGCATGGAAATATCATTGCAACAGCTTTTATTTAGCCAGAAATCAAGAGTGTAAGTGTTTATGCGCTTAAAAGCATTTTCAGGCCGAATGAGCAAATATGCCTGTTTCTGCCAATGCAGCAAAATACTGAAAGGAAAGTGGGTTTGCCTTCATATTTGAGCCAGAACAACTCAGTTCAGCATGGAAATATCATTGCAACAGCTTTTATTTAGCCAGAAATCAAGAGTGTAAGTTTTTATGCGCTTAAAAGCATTTTCAGGACGAATGAGCAAATATGCCTGTTTCTGCCAAATGCAGCAAAATACTGAAAGGAAAGTGGGTTTGCCTTCATATTTGAGCCAGAACAACTCAGTTCAGCATGGAAATATCATTGCAACAGCTTTTATTTAGCCAGAAATCAAGAGTGTCAGTTTTTATGCGCTTAAAAGCATTTTCAGGCCGAATGAGCAAATATGCCTGTTTCTGCCAAATGCAGCAAAATACTGAAAGGAAAGTGGGTTTGCCTTCATATTTGAGCCAGAACAACTCAGTTTAGCATGGAAATATCATTGCAACAGCTTTTATTTAGCCAGAAATCAAGAGTGTAAGTTTTTATGCGCTTAAAAGCATTTTCAGGCCGAATGAGCAAATATGCCTGTTTCTGCCAAATGCAGCAAAATACTGAAAGGAAAGTGGGTTTGCCTTCATATTTGAGCCAGAACAACTCAGTTCAGCATGGAAATATCATTGCAACAGCTTTTATTTAGCCAGAAATCAAGAGTGTAAGTTTTTATGCGCTTAAAAGAATTTTCAGGCCGAATGAGCAAATATGCCTGTTTCTGCCAAATGCAGCAAAATACTGAAACTAAAGTGGGTTTGCCTTCATATTTGAGCCAGAACAACTCAGTTCAGCATGGAAATATCATTGCAACAGCTTTTATTTAGCCAGAAATCAAGAGTGTAGGTTTTTATGCGCTTAAAAGCATTTTCAGGCCGAATGAGCAAATATGCCTGTTTCTGCCAAATGCAGCAAAATACTGAAAGGAAAGTGGGTTTGCCTTCATATTTGAGCCAGAACAACTCAGTTTAGCATGGAAATATCATTGCAACAGCTTTTATTTAGCCAGAAATCAAGAGTGTCAGTTTTTATGCGCTTAAAGCATTTCAGGCCGAATGAGCAAATATGCCTGTTTCTGCCAAATGCAGCAAAATACTGAAAGGAAAGTGGGTTTGCCTTCATATTTGAGGCAGAACAACTCAGTTTAGCATGGAAATATCATTGCAACAGCTTTTATTTAGCCAGAAATCAAGAGTGTAAGTTTTTATGCGCTTAAAAGCATTTTCAGGCCGAATGAGCAAATATGCCTGTTTCTGCCAAATGCAGCAAATACTGAAAGGAAAGTGGGTTTGCCTTCATATTTGAGCCAGAACAACTCAGTTCAGCATGGAAATATCATTGCAACAGCTTTTATTTAGCCAGAAATCAAGAGTGTAAGTTTTTATGCGCTTAAAAGCATTTTCAGGCCGAATGAGCAAATATGCCTGTTTCTGCCAAATGCAGCAAAATACTGAAAGGAAAGTGGGTTTGCCTTCATATTTGAGCCAGAACAACTCAGTTCAGCATGGAAATATCATTGCAACAGCTTTTATTTAGCCAGAAATCAAGAGTGTAAGTTTTTATGCGCTTAAAAGCATTTTCAGGCCGAATGAGCAAATATGCTTGTTCTGCCAATTGCAGCAAAATACTGAAAGGAAAGTGGGTTTGCCTTCATATTTGACCCAGAACAACTCAGTTCAGCATGGAAATATCATTGCAACAGCTTTTATTTAGCCAGAAATCAAGAGTGTAAGTTTTTATGCGCTTAAAAGCATTTTCAGGCCAAATCAGCTGATTTCTGCCAATTGCAGCAAAATACTGAAAGGAAAGTGGGTTTGCCTTCAATTTGACCCAGAACAACTCAGTTCAGCATGGAAATATCATTGCAACAGCTTTTATTTAGCCAGAAATCAAGAGTGTAAGTTTTTATGCGCTTAAAAGCATTTTCAGGCCAAATCAGCTGATTTCTGCCAATTGCAGCAAAATACTGAAAGGAAAGTGGGTTTGCCTTCATATTTGACCAGAACAACTCAGTTCAGCATGGAAATATCATTGCAACAGCTTTTATTTAGCCAGAAATCAAGAGTGTAAGTTTTTATGCGCTTAAAAGCATTTTCAGGACGAATGAGCAAATATGCTTGTTTCTGCCAATTGCAGCAAAATACTGAAAGGAAAGTGGGTTTGCCTTCATATTTGACCCAGAACAACTCAGTTCAGCATGGAAATATCATTGCAACAGCTTTTATTTAGCCAGAAATCAAGAGTGTAAGTTTTTATGCGCTTAAAAGCATTTTCAGGCCGAATGAGCAAATATGCTTGTTTCTGCCAATTGCAGCAAAATACTGAAAGGAAAGTGGGTTTGCCTTCATATTTGACCCAGAACAACTCAGTTCAGCATGGAAATATCATTGCAAAAGTTTTTATTTAGCCAGAAATCAAGAGTGTAAGTTTTTATGCGCTTAAAAGCATTTTCAGGCCAAATCAGCTGATTTCTGCCAATTGCAGCAAAATACTGAAAGGAAAGTGGGTTTGCCTTCATATTTGACCCAGAACAACTCAGTTCAGCATGGAAATATCATTGCAACAGCTTTTATTTAGCCAGAAATCAAGAGTTTAAGTTTTTATGCGCTTAAAAGCATTTTCAGGCCGAATGAGCAAATATGCTTGTTTCTGCCAATTGCAGCAAAATACTGAAAGGAAAGTGGGTTTGCCTTCATATTTGACCCAGAACAACTCAGTTCAGCATGGAAATATCATTGCAACAGCTTTTATTTAGCCAGAAATCAAGAGTGTAAGTTTTTATGCGCTTAAAAGCATTTTCAGGCCGAATGAGCAAATATGCTTGTTTCTGCCAATTGCAGCAAAATACTGAAAGGAAAGTGGGTTTGCCTTCATATTTGACCCAGAACAACTCAGTTCAGCATGGAAATATCATTGCAACAGCTTTTATTTAGCCAGAAATCAAGAGTGTAAGTTTTTATGCGCTTAAAAGCATTTTCAGGCCGAATCAGCTGATTTCTGCCAATTGCAGCAAAATACTGAAAGGAAAGTGGGTTTGCCTTCATATTTGACCCAGAACAACTCAGTTCAGCATGGAAATATCATTGCAACAGCTTTTATTTAGCCAGAAATCAAGAGTGTAAGTTTTTATGCGCTTAAAAGCATTTTCAGGCCGAATGAGCAAATATGCTTGTTTCTGCCAATTGCAGCAAAATACTGAAAGGAAAGTGGGTTTGCCTTCATATTTGACCAGAACAACTCAGTTCAGCATGGAAATATCATTGCAACAGCTTTTATTTAGCCAGAAATCAAGAGTGTAAGTTTTTATGCGCTTAAAAGCATTTTCAGGCCGAATGAGCAAATATGCTTGTTTCTGCCAATTGCAGCAAAATACTGAAAGGAAAGTGGGTTTGCCTTTATATTTGACCCAGAACAACTCAGTTCAGCATGGAAATATCATTGCAACAGCTTTTATTTAGCCAGAAATCAAGAGTGTAAGTTCTTATGCGCTTAAAAGCATTTTCAGGCCAAATCAGCTGATTTCTGCCAATTGCAGCAAAATACTGAAAGGAAAGTGGGTTTGCCTTCATATTTGACCCAGAACAACTCAGTTCAGCATGGAAATATCATTGCAACAGCTTTTATTTAGCCAGAAATCAAGAGTGTAAGTTTTTATGCGCTTAAAAGCATTTTCAGGCCGAATGAGCAAATATGCTTGTTTCTGCCAATTGCAGCAAAATACTGAAAGGAAAGTGGGTTTGCCTTCATATTTGACCCAGAACAACTCAGTTCAGCATGGAAATATCATTGCAACAGCTTTTATTTAGCCAGAAATCAAGAGTGTAAGTTTTTATGCCCTTAAAAGCATTTTCAGGCCGAATGAGCAAATATGCTTGTTTCTGCCAATTGCAGCAAAATACTGAAAGGAAAGTGGGTTTGCCTTCATATTTGACCCAGAACAACTCAGTTCAGCATGGAAATATCATTGCAACAGCTTTTATTTAGCCAGAAATCAAGAGTGTAAGTTTTTATGCGCTTAAAAGCATTTTCAGGCCGAATGAGCAAATATGCTTGTTTCTGCCAATTGCAGCAAAATACTGAAAGGAAAGTGGGTTTGCCTTCATATTTGACCCAGAACAACTGAGTTAAGCATGGAAATATCATTGCAACAGCTTTTATTTAGCCAGAAATCAAGAGTGTAAGTTTTTATGCGCTTAAAGCATTTTCAGGCCGAATGAGCAAATATGCTTGTTTCTGCCAATTGCAGCAAAATACTGAAAGGAAAGTGGGTTTGCCTTCATATTTGACCCAGAACAACTGAGTTCAGCATGGAAATATCATTGCAACAGCTTTTATTTAGCCAGAAATCAAGAGTGTAAGTTTTTATGCGCTTAAAAGCATTTTCAGGCCAAATCAGCTGATTTCTGCCAATTGCAGCAAAATACTGAAAGGAAAGTGGGTTTGCCTTCATATTTGACCCAGAACAACTCAGTTCAGCATGGAAATATCATTGCAACAGCTTTTATTTAGCCAGAAATCAAGAGTGTAAGTTTTTATGCGCTTAAAAGCATTTTCAGGCCGAATGAGCAAATATGCTTGTTTCTGCCAATTGCAGCAAAATACTGAAAGGAAAGTGGGTTTGCCTTCATATTTGACCCAGAACAACTCAGTTCAGCATGGAAATATCATTGCAACAGCTTTTATTTAGCCAGAAATCAAGAGTGTAAGTTTTTATGCGCTTAAAAGCATTTTCAGGCCGAATGAGCAAATATGCTTGTTTCTGCCAATTGCAGCAAAATACTGAAAGGAAAGTGGGTTTGCCTTCATATTTGACCCAGAACAACTCAGTTCAGCATGGAAATATCATTGCAACAGCTTTTATTTAGCCAGAAATCAAGAGTGTAAGTTTTTATGCGCTTAAAAGCATTTTCAGGCCAAATCAGCTGATTTCTGCCAATTGCAGCAAAATACTGAAAGGAAAGTGGGTTTGCCTTCATATTTGACCCAGAACAACTCAGTTCAGCATGGAAATATCATTGCAACAGCTTTTATTTAGCCAGAAATCAAGAGTGTAAGTTTTTATGCGCTTAAAAGCATTTTCAGGCCAAATCAGCTGATTTCTGCCAATTGCAGCAAAATACTGAAAGGAAAGTGGGTTTGCCTTCATATTTGACCCAGAACAACTCAGTTCAGCATGGAAATATCATTGCAACAGCTTTTATTTAGCCAGAAATCAAGAGTGTAAGTTTTTATGCGCTTAAAAGCATTTTCAGGACGAATGAGCAAATATGCTTGTTTCTGCCAATTGCAGCAAAATACTGAAAGGAAAGTGGGTTTGCCTTCATATTTGACCCAGAACAACTCAGTTCAGCATGGAAATATCATTGCAACAGCTTTTATTTAGCCAGAAATCAAGAGTGTAAGTTTTTATGCGCTTAAAAGCATTTTCAGGCCGAATGAGCAAATATGCTTGTTTCTGCCAATTGCAGCAAAATACTGAAAGGAAAGTGGGTTTTGCCTTCATATTTGACCCAGAACAACTCAGTTCAGCATGGAAATATCATTGCAAAAGTTTTTATTTAGCCAGAAATCAAGAGTGTAAGTTTTTATGCGCTTAAAAGCATTTTCAGGCCAAATCAGCTGATTTCTGCCAATTGCAGCAAAATACTGAAAGGAAAGTGGGTTTGCCTTCATATTTGACCCAGAACAACTCAGTTCAGCATGGAAATATCATTGCAACAGCTTTTATTTAGCCAGAAATCAAGAGTTTAAGTTTTTATGCGCTTAAAAGCATTTTCAGGCCGAATGAGCAAATATGCTTGTTTCTGCCAATTGCAGCAAAATACTGAAAGGAAAGTGGGTTTGCCTTCATATTTGACCCAGAACAACTCAGTTCAGCATGGAAATATCATTGCAACAGCTTTTATTTAGCCAGAAATCAAGAGTGTAAGTTTTTATGCGCTTAAAAGCATTTTCAGGCCGAATGAGCAAATATGCTTGTTTCTGCCAATTGCAGCAAAATACTGAAAGGAAAGTGGGTTTGCCTTCATATTTGACCCAGAACAACTCAGTTCAGCATGGAAATATCATTGCAACAGCTTTTATTTAGCCAGAAATCAAGAGTGTAAGTTTTTATGCGCTTAAAAGCATTTTCAGGCCGAATCAGCTGATTTCTGCCAATTGCAGCAAAATACTGAAAGGAAAGTGGGTTTGCCTTCATATTTGACCCAGAACAACTCAGTTCAGCATGGAAATATCATTGCAACAGCTTTTATTTAGCCAGAAATCAAGAGTGTAAGTTTTTATGCGCTTAAAAGCATTTTCAGGCCGAATGAGCAAATATGCTTGTTTCTGCCAATTGCAGCAAAATACTGAAAGGAAAGTGGGTTTGCCTTCATATTTGACCCAGAACAACTCAGTTCAGCATGGAAATATCATTGCAACAGCTTTTATTTAGCCAGAAATCAAGAGTGTAAGTTTTTATGCGCTTAAAAGCATTTTCAGGCCGAATGAGCAAATATGCTTGTTTCTGCCAATTGCAGCAAAATACTGAAAGGAAAGTGGGTTTGCCTTCATATTTGACCCAGAACAACTCAGTTCAGCATGGAAATATCATTGCAACAGCTTTTATTTAGCCAGAAATCAAGAGTGTAAGTTTTTATGCGCTTAAAAGCATTTTCAAGCCGAATGAGCAAATATGCTTGTTTCTGCCAATTGCAGCAAAATACTGAAAGGAAAGTGGGTTTGCCTTCATATTTGACCCAGAACAACTCAGTTCAGCATGGAAATATCATTGCAACAGCTTTTATTTAGCCAGAAATCAAGAGTGTAAGTTTTTATGCGCTTAAAAGCATTTTCAGGCCGAATCAGCTGATTTCTGCCAATTGCAGCAAAATACTGAAAGGAAAGTGGGTTTGCCTTCATATTTGACCCAGAACAACTCAGTTCAGCATGGAAATATCATTGCAACAGCTTTTATTTAGCCAGAAATCAAGAGTGTAAGTTTTTATGCGCTTAAAAGCATTTTCAGGCCGAATGAGCAAATATGCTTGTTTCTGCCAATTGCAGCAAAATACTGAAAGGAAAGTGGGTTTGCCTTTATATTTGACCCAGAACAACTCAGTTCAGCATGGAAATATCATTGCAACAGCTTTTATTTAGCCAGAAATCAAGAGTGTAAGTTTTTATGCGCTTAAAAGCATTTTCAGGCCGAATGAGCAAATATGCTTGTTTCTGCCAATTGCAGCAAAATACTGAAAGGAAAGTGGGTTTGCCTTCATATTTGACCCAGAACAACTCAGTTCAGCATGGAAATATCATTGCAACAGCTTTTATTTAGCCAGAAATCAAGAGTGTAAGTTTTTATGCGCTTAAAAGCATTTTCAGGCCGAATGAGCAAATATGCTTGTTTCTGCCAATTGCAGCAAAATACTGAAAGGAAAGTGGGTTTGCCTTCATATTTGACCCAGAACAACTCAGTTCAGCATGGAAATATCATTGCAACAGCTTTTATTTAGCCAGAAATCAAGAGTGTAAGTTTTTATGCGCTTAAAAGCATTTTCAGGCCGAATGAGCAAATATGCTTGTTTCTGCCAATTGCAGCAAAATACTGAAAGGAAAGTGGGTTTGCCTTCATATTTGACCCAGAACAACTCAGTTCAGCATGGAAATATCATTGCAACAGCTTTTATTTAGCCAGAAATCAAGAGTGTAAGTTTTTATGCGCTTAAAAGCATTTTCAGGCCGAATGAGCAAATATGCTTGTTTCTGCCAATTGCAGCAAAATACTGAAAGGAAAGTGGGTTTGCCTTCATATTTGACCCAGAACAACTCAGTTCAGCATGGAAATATCATTGCAACAGCTTTTATTTAGCCAGAAATCAAGAGTGTAAGTTTTTATGCGCTTAAAAGCATTTTCAGGCCAAATCAGCTGATTTCTGCCAATTGCAGCAAAATACTGAAAGGAAAGTGGGTTTGCCTTCATATTTGACCCAGAACAACTCAGTTCAGCATGGAAATATCATTGCAACAGCTTTTATTTAGCCAGAAATCAAGAGTGTAAGTTTTTATGCGCTTAAAAGCATTTTCAGGCCGAATGAGCAAATATGCTTGTTTCTGCCAATTGCAGCAAAATACTGAATGGAAAGTGGGTTTGCCTTCATATTTGACCCAGAACAACTCAGTTCAGCATGGAAATATCATTGCAACAGCTTTTATTTAGCCAGAAATCAAGAGTGTAAGTTTTTATGCCCTTAAAAGCATTTTCAGGCCGAATGAGCAAATATGCTTGTTTCTGCCAATTGCAGCAAAATACTGAAAGGAAAGTGGGTTTGCCTTCATATTTGACCCAGAACAACTCAGTTCAGCATGGAAATATCATTGCAACAGCTTTTATTTAGCCAGAAATCAAGAGTGTAAGTTTTTATGCGCTTAAAAGCATTTTCAGGCCAAATCAGCTGATTTCTGCCAATTGCAGCAAAATACTGAAAGGAAAGTGGGTTTGCCTTCATATTTGACCCAGAACAACTCAGTTCAGCATGGAAATATCATTGCAACAGCTTTTATTTAGCCAGAAATCAAGAGTGTAAGTTTTTATGCGCTTAAAAGCATTTTCAGGCCGAATGAGCAAATATGCTTGTTTCTGCCAATTGCAGCAAAATACTGAAAGGAAAGTGGGTTTGCCTTCATATTTGACCCAGAACAACTCAGTTCAGCATGGAAATATCATTGCAACAGCTTTTATTTAGCCAGAAATCAAGAGTGTAAGTTTTTATGCGCTTAAAAGCATTTTCAGGCCGAATGAGCAAATATGCTTGTTTCTGCCAATTGCAGCAAAATACTGAAAGGAAAGTGGGTTTGCCTTCATATTTGACCCAGAACAACTCAGTTCAGCATGGAAATATCATTGCAACAGCTTTTATTTAGCCAGAAATCAAGAGTCTAAGTTTTTATGCGCTTAAAAGCATTTTCAGGCCAAATCAGCTGATTTCTGCCAATTGCAGCAAAATACTGAAAGGAAAGTGGGTTTGCCTTCATATTTGACCCAGAACAACTCAGTTCAGCATGGAAATATCATTGCAACAGCTTTTATTTAGCCAGAAATCAAGAGTGTAAGTTTTTATGCGCTTAAAAGCATTTTCAGGCCAAATCAGCTGATTTCTGCCAATTGCAGCAAAATACTGAAAGGAAAGTGGGTTTGCCTTCATATTTGACCCAGAACAACTCAGTTCAGCATGGAAATATCATTGCAACAGCTTTTATTTAGCCAGAAATCAAGAGTGTAAGTTTTTATGCGCTTAAAAGCATTTTCAGGACGAATGAGCAAATATGCTTGTTTCTGCCAATTGCAGCAAAATACTGAAAGGAAAGTGGGTTTGCCTTCATATTTGACCCAGAACAACTCAGTTCAGCATGGAAATATCATTGCAACAGCTTTTATTTAGCCAGAAATCAAGAGTGTAAGTTTTTATGCGCTTAAAAGCATTTTCAGGCCGAATGAGCAAATATGCTTGTTTCTGCCAATTGCAGCAAAATACTGAAAGGAAAGTGGGTTTGCCTTCATATTTGACCCAGAACAACTCAGTTCAGCATGGAAATATCATTGCAACAGCTTTTATTTAGCCAGAAATCAAGAGTGTAAGTTTTTATGCGCTTAAAAGCATTTTCAGGCCAAATCAGCTGATTTCTGCCAATTGCAGCAAAATACTGAAAGGAAAGTGGGTTTGCCTTCATATTTGACCCAGAACAACTCAGTTCAGCATGGAAATATCATTGCAACAGCTTTTATTTAGCCAGAAATCAAGAGTGTAAGTTTTTATGCGCTTAAAAGCATTTTCAGGCCGAATGAGCAAATATGCTTGTTTCTGCCAATTGCAGCAAAATACTGAAAGGAAAGTGGGTTTGCCTTCATATTTGACCCAGAACAACTCAGTTCAGCATGGAAATATCATTGCAACAGCTTTTATTTAGCCAGAAATCAAGAGTGTAAGTTTTTATGCGCTTAAAAGCATTTTCAGGCCGAATCAGCTGATTTCTGCCAATTGCAGCAAAATACTGAAAGGAAAGTGGGTTTGCCTTCATATTTGACCCAGAACAACTCAGTTCAGCATGGAAATATCATTGCAACAGCTTTTATTTAGCCAGAAATCAAGAGTGTAAGTTTTTATGCGCTTAAAAGCATTTTCAGGCCGAATGAGCAAATATGCTTGTTTCTGCCAATTGCAGCAAAATACTGAAAGGAAAGTGGGTTTGCCTTCATATTTGACCCAGAACAACTCAGTTCAGCATGGAAATATCATTGCAACAGCTTTTATTTAGCCAGAAATCAAGAGTGTAAGTTTTTATGCGCTTAAAAGCATTTCAGGCCGAATGAGCAAATATGCTTGTTTCTGCCAATTGCAGCAAAATACTGAAAGGAAAGTGGGTTTGCCTTCATATTTGACCCAGAACAACTCAGTTCAGCATGGAAATATCATTGCAACAGCTTTTATTTAGCCAGAAATCAAGAGTGTAAGTTTTTATGCGCTTAAAAGCATTTTCAGGCCGAATCAGCTGATTTCTGCCAATTGCAGCAAAATACTGAAAGGAAAGTGGGTTTGCCTTCATATTTGACCCAGAACAACTCAGTTCAGCATGGAAATATCATTGCAACAGCTTTTATTTAGCCAGAAATCAAGAGTGTAAGTTTTTATGCGCTTAAAAGCATTTTCAGGCCGAATGAGCAAATATGCTTGTTTCTGCCAATTGCAGCAAAATACTGAAAGGAAAGTGGGTTTGCCTTCATATTTGACCCAGAACAACTCAGTTCAGCATGGAAATATCATTGCAACAGCTTTTATTTAGCCAGAAATCAAGAGTGTAAGTTTTTATGCGCTTAAAAGCATTTTCAGGCCGAATGAGCAAATATGCTTGTTTCTGCCAATTGCAGCAAAATACTGAAAGGAAAGTGGGTTTGCCTTCATATTTGACCCAGAACAACTCAGTTCAGCATGGAAATATCATTGCAACAGCTTTTATTTAGCCAGAAATCAAGAGTGTAAGTTTTTATGCGCTTAAAAGCATTTTCAGGCCGAATGAGCAAATATGCTTGTTTCTGCCAATTGCAGCAAAATACTGAAAGGAAAGTGGGTTTGCCTTCATATTTGACCCAGAACAACTCAGTTCAGCATGGAAATATCATTGCAACAGCTTTTATTTAGCCAGAAATCAAGAGTGTAAGTTTTTATGCGCTTAAAAGCATTTTCAGGCCGAATGAGCAAATATGCTTGTTTCTGCCAATTGCAGCAAAATACTGAAAGGAAAGTGGGTTTGCCTTCATATTTGACCCAGAACAACTCAGTTCAGCATGGAAATATCATTGCAACAGCTTTTATTTAGCCAGAAATCAAGAGTGTAAGTTTTTATGCGCTTAAAAGCATTTTCAGGCCGAAGATCAATGCTTGTTCTGCCAATTGCAGCAAAATACTGAAAGGAAAGTGGGTTTGCCTTCATATTTGACCCAGAACAACTCAGTTCAGCATGGAAATATCATTGCAACAGCTTTTATTTAGCCAGAAATCAAGAGTGTAAGTTTTTTATGCGCTTAAAAGCATTTTCAGGCCGAATGAGCAAATAGCTAGTTTCTGCCAATTGCAGCAAAATACTGAAAGGAAAGTGGGTTTGCCTTCATTATTTGACCCAGAACAACTCAGTTCAGCATGGAAGATAGCATTGCAACAGCGTTTATTTAGCCAGACATCAAGAGTGTAAGTTTTTATGCGCTTAAAAGCATTTTCAGGCCGAATGAGCAAATATGCTTGTTTCTGCCAATTGGCAGCAAAATACTGAAAGGAAAGTGGGTTTCATATTTGACCCAGAACAACTCAGTTCAGCATGGAAATATCATTGCAACAGCTTTTATTTAGCCAGAAATCAAGAGTGTAAGTTTTTATGCCCTTAAAAGCATTTTCAGGCCGAATGAGCAAATATGCTTGTTTCTGCCAATTGCAGCAAAATACTGAAAGGAAAGTGGGTTTGCCTTCATATTTGACCCAGAACAACTCAGTTCAGCATGGAAATATCATTGCAACAGCTTTTATTTAGCCAGAAATCAAGAGTGTAAGTTTTTATGCGCTTAAAAGCATTTTCAGGCCAAATCAGCTGATTTCTGCCAATTGCAGCAAAATACTGAAAGGAAAGTGGGTTTGCCTTCATATTTGACCCAGAACAACTCAGTTCAGCATGGAAATATCATTGCAACAGCTTTTATTTAGCCAGAAATCAAGAGTGTAAGTTTTTATGCGCTTAAAAGCATTTTCAGGCCGAATGAGCAAATATGCTTGTTTCTGCCAATTGCAGCAAAATACTGAAAGGAAAGTGGGTTTGCCTTCATATTTGACCCAGAACAACTCAGTTCAGCATGGAAATATCATTGCAACAGCTTTTATTTAGCCAGAAATCAAGAGTGTAAGTTTTTATGCGCTTAAAAGCATTTTCAGGCCAAATCAGCTGATTTCTGCCAATTGCAGCAAAATACTGAAAGGAAAGTGGGTTTGCCTTCATATTTGACCCAGAACAACTCAGTTCAGCATGGAAATATCATTGCAAAAGCTTTTATTTAGCCAGAAATCAAGAGTGTAAGTTTTTATGCCCTTAAAAGCATTTTCAGGCCAAATCAGCTGATTGCTGCCAATTGCAGCAAAATACTGAAAGGAAAGTGGGTTTGCCTTCATATTTGACCCAGAACAACTCAGTTCAGCATGGAAATATCATTGCAACAGCTTTTATTTAGCCAGAAATCAAGAGTGTAAGTTTTTATGCGCTTAAAAGCATTTTCAGGCCGAATGAGCAAATATGCTTGTTTCTGCCAATTGCAGCAAAATACTGAAAGGAAAGTGGGTTTGCCTTTATATTTGACCCAGAACAACTCAGTTCAGCATGGAAATATCATTGCAACAGCTTTTATTTAGCCAGAAATCAAGAGTGTAAGTTTTTATGCGCTTAAAAGCATTTTCAGGCCGAATGAGCAAATATGCTTGTTTCTGCCAATTGCAGCAAAATACTGAAAGGAAAGTGGGTTTGCCTTCATATTTGAGCCAGAACAACTGAGTTCAGCATGGAAATATCATTGCAACAGCTTTTATTTAGCCAGAAATCAAGAGTGTAAGTTTTTATGCGCTTAAAAGCATTTTCAGGCCGAATCAGCTGATTTCTGCCAATTGCAGCAAAATACTGAAAGGAAAGTGGGTTTGCCTTCATATTTGACCCAGAACAACTCAGTTCAGCATGGAAATATCATTGCAACAGCTTTTATTTAGCCAGAAATCAAGAGTGTAAGTTTTTATGCGCTTAAAAGCATTTTCAGGCCGAATGAGCAAATATGCTTGTTTCTGCCAATTGCAGCAAAATACTGAAAGGAAAGTGGGTTTGCCTTCATATTTGACCCAGAACAACTCAGTTCAGCATGGAAATATCATTGCAACAGCTTTTATTTAGCCAGAAATCAAGAGTGTAAGTTTTTATGCGCTTAAAAGCATTTTCAGGCCAAATCAGCTGATTTCTGCCAATTGCAGCAAAATACTGAAAGGAAAGTGGGTTTGCCTTCATATTTGACCCAGAACAACTCAGTTCAGCATGGAAATATCATTGCAACAGCTTTTATTTAGCCAGAAATCAAGAGTGTAAGTTTTTATGCGCTTAAAAGCATTTTCAGGCCGAATGAGCAAATATGCTTGTTTCTGCCAATTGCAGCAAAATACTGAAAGGAAAGTGGGTTTGCCTTCATATTTGACCCAGAACAACTCAGTTCAGCATGGAAATATCATTGCAACAGCTTTTATTTAGCCAGAAATCAAGAGTGTAAGTTTTTATGCGCTTAAAAGCATTTTCAGGCCGAATGAGCAAATATGCTTGTTTCTGCCAATTGCAGCAAAATACTGAAAGGAAAGTGGGTTTGCCTTCATATTTGACCCAGAACAACTCAGTTCAGCATGGAAATATCATTGCAACAGCTTTTATTTAGCCAGAAATCAAGAGTGTAAGTTTTTATGCGCTTAAAAGCATTTTCAGGCCAAATCAGCTGATTTCTGCCAATTGCAGCAAAATACTGAAAGGAAAGTGGGTTTGCCTTCATATTTGACCCAGAACAACTCAGTTCAGCATGGAAATATCATTGCAACAGCTTTTATTTAGCCAGAAATCAAGAGTGTAAGTTTTTATGCGCTTAAAAGCATTTTCAGGCCGAATGAGCAAATATGCTTGTTTCTGCCAATTGCAGCAAAATACTGAAAGGAAAGTGGGTTTGCCTTCATATTTGACCCAGAACAACTCAGTTCAGCATGGAAATATCATTGCAACAGCTTTTATGTAGCCAGAAATCAAGAGTGTAAGTTTTTTTGCGCTTAAAAGCATTTTCAGGCCAAATCAGCTGATTTCTGCCAATTGCAGCAAAATACTGAAAGGAAAGTGGGTTTGCCTTCATATTTGACCCAGAACAACTCAGTTCAGCATGGAAATATCATTGCAACAGCTTTTATTTAGCCAGAAATCAAGAGTGTAAGTTTTTATGCGCTTAAAAGCATTTTCAGGCCGAATGAGCAAATATGCTGATTTCTGCCAATTGCAGCAAAATACTGAAAGGAAAGTGGGTTTGCCTTCATATTTGACCCAGAACAACTCAGTTCAGCATGGAAATATCATTGCAACAGCTTTTATTTAGCCAGAAATCAAGAGTGTAAGTTTTTATGCGCTTAAAAGCATTTTCAGGCCGAATGAGCAAATATGCTTGTTTCTGCCAATTGCAGCAAAATACTGAAAGGAAAGTGGGTTTGCCTTCATATTTGACCCAGAACAACTCAGTTCAGCATGGAAATATCATTGCAACAGCTTTTATTTAGCCAGAAATCAAGAGTGTAAGTTTTTATGCGCTTAAAAGCATTTTCAGGCCGAATGAGAAAATATGCTTGTTTCTGCCAATTGCAGCAAAATACTGAAAGGAAAGTGGGTTTGCCTTCATATTTGACCCAGAACAACTCAGTTCAGCATGGAAATATCATTGCAACAGCTTTTATTTAGCCAGAAATCAAGAGTGTAAGTTTTTATGCGCTTAAAAGCATTTTCAGGCCGAATGAGCAAATATGCTTGTTTCTGCCAATTGCAGCAAAATACTGAAAGGAAAGTGGGTTTGCCTTCATATTTGACCCAGAACAACTCAGTTCAGCATGGAAATATCATTGCAACAGCTTTTATTTAGCCAGAAATCAAGAGTGTAAGTTTTTATGCGCTTAAAAGCATTTTCAGGCCAATCAGCTGATTTCTGCCAATTGCAGCAAAATACTGAAAGGAAAGTGGGTTTGCCTTCATATTTGACCCAGAACAACTCAGTTCAGCATGGAAATATCATTGCAACAGCTTTTATTTAGCCAGAAATCAAGAGTGTAAGTTTTTATGCGCTTAAAAGCATTTTCAGGCCGAATGAGCAAATATGCTTGTTTCTGCCAATTGCAGCAAAATACTGAAAGGAAAGTGGGTTTGCCTTCATATTTGACCCAGAACAACTCAGTTCAGCATGGAAATATCATTGCAACAGCTTTTATTTAGCCAGAAATCAAGAGTGTAAGTTTTTATGCGCTTAAAAGCATTTTCAGGCCGAATGAGCAAATATGCTTGTTTCTGCCAATTGCAGCAAAATACTGAAAGGAAAGTGGGTTTGCCTTCATATTTGACCCAGAACAACTCAGTTCAGCATGGAAATATCATTGCAACAGCTTTTATTTAGCCAGAAATCAAGAGTGTAAGTTTTTATGCGCTTAAAAGCATTTTCAGGCCGAATGAGCAAATATGCTTGTTTCTGCCAATTGCAGCAAAATACTGAAAGGAAAGTGGGTTTGCCTTCATATTTGACCCAGAACAACTCAGTTCAGCATGGAAATATCATTGCAACAGCTTTTATTTAGCCAGAAATCAAGAGTGTAAGTTTTTATGCGCTTAAAAGCATTTTCAGGCCAAATCAGCTGATTTCTGCCAATTGCAGCAAAATACTGAAAGGAAAGTGGGTTTGCCTTCATATTTGACCCAGAACAACTCAGTTCAGCATGGAAATATCATTGCAACAGCTTTTATTTAGCCAGAAATCAAGAGTGTAAGTTTTTATGCGCTTAAAAGCATTTTCAGGCCGAATGAGCAAATATGCTTGTTTCTGCCAATTGCAGCAAAATACTGAAAGGAAAGTGGGTTTGCCTTTATATTTGACCCAGAAAAACTCAGTTCAGCATGGAAATATCATTGCAACAGCTTTTATTTAGCCAGAAATCAAGAGTGTAAGTTTTTATGCGCTTAAAAGCATTTTCAGGCCGAATGAGCAAATATGCTTGTTTCTGCCAATTGCAGCAAAATACTGAAAGGAAAGTGGGTTTGCCTTCATATTTGACCCAGAACAACTCAGTTCAGCATGGAAATATCATTGCAACAGCTTTTATTTAGCCAGAAATCAAGAGTGTAAGTTTTTATGCGCTTAAAAGCTTTTTCAGGCCGAATGAGCAAATATGCTTGTTTCTGCCAATTGCAGCAAAATACTGAAAGGAAAGTGGGTTTGCCTTCATATTTGACCCAGAACAACTCAGTTCAGCATGGAAATATCATTGCAACAGCTTTTATTTAGCCAGAAATCAAGAGTGTAAGTTTTTATGCGCTTAAAAGCATTTTCAGGCCGAATGAGCAAATATGCTTGTTTCTGCCAATTGCAGCAAAATACTGAAAGGAAAGTGGGTTTGCCTTCATATTTGACCCAGAACAACTCAGTTCAGCATGGAAATATCATTGCAACAGCTTTTATTTAGCCAGAAATCAAGAGTGTAAGTTTTTATGCGCTTAAAAGCATTTTCAGGCCGAATGAGCAAATATGCTTGTTTCTGCCAATTGCAGCAAAATACTGAAAGGAAAGTGGGTTTGCCTTCATATTTGACCCAGAACAACTCAGTTCAGCATGGAAATATCATTGCAACAGCTTTTATTTAGCCAGAAATCAAGAGTGTAAATTTTTATGCGCTTAAAAGCATTTTCAGGCCGAATGAGCAAATATGCTTGTTTCTGCCAAATGCAGCAAAATACTGAAAGGAAAGTGGGTTTGCCTTCATATTTGACCCAGAACAACTCAGTTCAGCATGGAAATATCATTGCAACAGCTTTTATTTAGCCAGAAATCAAGAGTGTAAGTTTTTATGCGCTTAAAAGCATTTTCAGGCCGAATGAGCAAATATGCTTGTTTCTGCCAATTGCAGCAAAATACTGAAAGGAAAGTGGGTTTGCCTTCATATTTGACCCAGAACAACTCAGTTCAGCATGGAAATATCATTGCAACAGCTTTTATTTAGCCAGAAATCAAGAGTGTAAGTTTTTATGCGCTTAAAAGCATTTTCAGGCCGAATGAGCAAATATGCTTGTTTCTGCCAATTGCAGCAAAATACTGAAAGGAAAGTGGGTTTGCCTTCATATTTGACCCAGAACAACTCAGTTCAGCATGGAAATATCATTGCAACAGCTTTTATTTAGCCAGAAATCAAGAGTGTAAGTTTTTATGCGCTTAAAAGCATTTTCAGGCCGAATGAGCAAATATGCTTGTTTCTGCCAATTGCAGCAAAATACTGAAAGGAAAGTGAGTTTGCCTTCATATTTGACCCAGAACAACTCAGTTCAGCATGGAAATATCATTGCAACAGCTTTTATTTAGCCAGAAATCAAGAGTGTAAGTTTTTATGCGCTTAAAAGCATTTTCAGGCCAAATCAGCTGATTTCTGCCAATTGCAGCAAAATACTGAAAGGAAAGTGGGTTTGCCTTCATATTTGACCCAGAACAACTCAGTTCAGCATGGAAATATCATTGCAACAGCTTTTATTTAGCCAGAAATCAAGAGTGTAAGTTTTTATGCGCTTAAAAGCATTTTCAGGCCGAATGAGCAAATATGCTTGTTTCTGCCAATTGCAGCAAAATACTGAAAGGAAAGTGGGTTTGCCTTCATATTTGACCCAGAACAACTCAGTTCAGCATGGAAATATCATTGCAACAGCTTTTATTTAGCCAGAAATCAAGAGTGTAAGTTTTTATGCGCTTAAAAGCATTTTCAGGCCGAATGAGCAAATATGCTGATTTCTGCCAATTGCAGCAAAATACTGAAAGGAAAGTGGGTTTGCCTTCATATTTGACCCAGAACAACTCAGTTCAGCATGGAAATATCATTGCAACAGCTTTTATTTAGCCAGAAATCAAGAGTGTAAGTTTTTATGCGCTTAAAAGCATTTTCAGGCCGAATGAGCAAATATGTTTGTTTCTGCCAATTGCAGCAAAATACTGAAAGGAAAGTGGGTTTGCCTTCATATTTGACCCAGAACAACTCAGTTCAGCATGGAAATATCATTGCAACAGCTTTTATTTAGCCAGAAATCAAGAGTGTAAATTTTTATGCGCTTAAAAGCATTTTCAGGCCGAATGAGCAAATATGCTTGTTTCTGCCAAATGCAGCAAAATACTGAAAGGAAAGTGGGTTTGCCTTCATATTTGACCCAGAACAACTCAGTTCAGCATGGAAATATCATTGCAACAGCTTTTATTTAGCCAGAAATCAAGAGTGTAAGTTTTTATGCGCTTAAAAGCATTTTCAGGCCGAATGAGCAAATATGCTTGTTTCTGCCAATTGCAGCAAAATACTGAAAGGAAAGTGGGTTTGCCTTCATATTTGACCCAGAACAACTCAGTTCAGCATGGAAATATCATTGCAACAGCTTTTATTTAGCCAGAAATCAAGAGTGTAAGTTTTTATGCGCTTAAAAGCATTTTCAGGCCGAATGAGCAAATATGCTGATTTCTGCCAATTGCAGCAAAATACTGAAAGGAAAGTGGGTTTGCCTTCATATTTGACCCAGAACAACTCAGTTCAGCATGGAAATATCATTGCAACAGCTTTTATTTAGCCAGAAATCAAGAGTGTAAGTTTTTATGCCCTTAAAAGCATTTTCAGGCCAAATCAGCTGATTTCTGCCAATTGCAGCAAAATACTGAAAGGAAAGTGGGTTTGCCTTCATATTTGACCCAGAACAACTCAGTTCAGCATGGAAATATCATTGCAACAGCTTTTATTTAGCCAGAAATCAAGAGTGTAAGTTTTTATGCGCTTAAAAGCATTTTCAGGCCGAATGAGCAAATATGCTTGTTTCTGCCAATTGCAGCAAAATACTGAAAGGAAAGTGGGTTTGCCTTCATATTTGACCCAGAACAACTCAGTTCAGCATGGAAATATCATTGCAACAGCTTTTATTTAGCCAGAAATCAAGAGTGTAAGTTTTTATGCCCTTAAAAGCATTTTCAGGCCGAATGAGCAAATATGCTTGTTTCTGCCAATTGCAGCAAAATACTGAAAGGAAAGTGGGTTTGCCTTCATATTTGACCCAGAACAACTCAGTTCAGCATGGAAATATCATTGCAACAGCTTTTATTTAGCCAGAAATCAAGAGTGTAAGTTTTTATGCGCTTAAAAGCATTTTCAGGCCGAATGAGCAAATATGCTTGTTTCTGCCAATTGCAGCAAAATACTGAAAGGAAAGTGGGTTTGCCTTCATATTTGACCCAGAACAACTCAGTTCAGCATGGAAATATCATTGCAACAGCTTTTATTTAGCCAGAAATCAAGAGTGTAAGTTTTTATGCCCTTAAAAGCATTTTCAGGCCAAATCAGCTGATTTCTGCCAATTGCAGCAAAATACTGAAAGGAAAGTGGGTTTGCCTTCATATTTGACCCAGAACAACTCAGTTCAGCATGGAAATATCATTGCAACAGCTTTTATTTAGCCAGAAATCAAGAGTGTAAGTTTTTATGCGCTTAAAAGCATTTTCAGGCCAAATCAGCTGATTTCTGCCAATTGCAGCAAAATACTGAAAGGAAAGTGGGTTTGCCTTCATATTTGACCCAGAACAACTCAGTTCAGCATGGAAATATCATTGCAACAGCTTTTATTTAGCCAGAAATCAAGAGTGTAAGTTTTTATGCGCTTAAAAGCATTTTCAGGCCGAATGAGCAAATATGCTTGTTTCTGCCAATTGCAGCAAAATACTGAAAGGAAAGTGGGTTTGCCTTCATATTTGACCCAGAACAACTCAGTTCAGCATGGAAATATCATTGCAACAGCTTTTATTTAGCCAGAAATCAAGAGTGTAAGTTTTTATGCGCTTAAAAGCATTTTCAGGCCGAATGAGCAAATATGCTTGTTTCTGCCAATTGCAGCAAAATACTGAAAGGAAAGTGGGTTTGCCTTCATATTTGACCCAGAACAACTCAGTTCAGCATGGAAATATCATTGCAACAGCTTTTATTTAGCCAGAAATCAAGGGTGTAAGTTTTTATGCGCTTAAAAGCATTTTCAGGCCGAATGAGCAAATATGCTTGTTTCTGCCAATTGCAGCAAAATACTGAAAGGAAAGTGGGTTTGCCTTCATATTTGAGCCAGAACAACTGAGTTCAGCATGGAAATATCATTGCAACAGCTTTTATTTAGCCAGAAATCAAGAGTGTAAGTTTTTATGCGCTTAAAAGCATTTTCAGGCCGAAAGAGCAAATATGCTTGTTTCTGCCAATTGCAGCAAAATACTGAAAGGAAAGTGGGTTTGCCTTCATATTTGACCCAGAACAACTCAGTTCAGCATGGAAATATCATTGCAACAGCTTTTATTTAGCCAGAAATCAAGAGTGTAAGTTTTTATGCGCTTAAAAGCATTTTCAGGCCGAATGAGCAAATATGCTTGTTTCTGCCAATTGCAGCAAAATACTGAAAGGAAAGTGGGTTTGCCTTCATATTTGAGCCAGAACAACTGAGTTCAGCATGGAAATATCATTGCAACAGCTTTTATTTAGCCAGAAATCAAGAGTGTAAGTTTTTATGCGCTTAAAAGCATTTTCAGGCCGAATGAGCAAATATGCTTGTTTCTGCCAATTGCAGCAAAATACTGAAAGGAAAGTGGGTTTGCCTTCATATTTGACCCAGAACAACTCAGTTCAGCATGGAAATATCATTGCAACAGCTTTTATTTAGCCAGAAATCAAGAGTGTAAGTTTTTATGCGCTTAAAAGCATTTTCAGGCCAAATCAGCTGATTTCTGCCAATTGCAGCAAAATACTGAAAGGAAAGTGGGTTTGCCTTTATATTTGACCCAGAACAACTCAGTTCAGCATGGAAATATCATTGCAACAGCTTTTATTTAGCCAGAAATCAAGAGTGTAAGTTTTTATGCGCTTAAAAGCATTTTCAGGCCAAATCAGCTGATTTCTGCCAATTGCAGCAAAATACTGAAAGGAAAGTGGGTTTGCCTTCATATTTGACCCAGAACAACTCAGTTCAGCATGGAAATATCATTGCAACAGCTTTTATTTAGCCAGAAATCAAGAGTGTAAGTTTTTATGCGCTTAAAAGCATTTTCAGGCCGAATGAGCAAATATGCTTGTTTCTGCCAATTGCAGCAAAATACTGAAAGGAAAGTGGGTTTGCCTTCATATTTGACCCAGAACAACTCAGTTCAGCATGGAAATATCATTGCAACAGCTTTTATTTAGCCAGAAATCAAGAGTGTAAGTTTTTATGCCCTTAAAAGCATTTTCAGGCCAAATCAGCTGATTTCTGCCAATTGCAGCAAAATACTGAAAGGAAAGTGGGTTTGCCTTCATATTTGACCCAGAACAACTCAGTTCAGCATGGAAATATCATTGCAACAGCTTTTATTTAGCCAGAAATCAAGAGTGTAAGTTTTTATGCCCTTAAAAGCATTTTCAGGCCAAATCAGCTGATTTCTGCCAATTGCAGCAAAATACTGAAAGGAAAGTGGGTTTGCCTTCATATTTGACCCAGAACAACTCAGTTCAGCATGGAAATATCATTGCAACAGCTTTTATTTAGCCAGAAATCAAGAGTGTAAGTTTTTATGCGCTTAAAAGCATTTTCAGGCCGAATGAGCAAATATGCTGATTTCTGCCAATTGCAGCAAAATACTGAAAGGAAAGTGGGTTTGCCTTCATATTTGACCCAGAACAACTCAGTTCAGCATGGAAATATCATTGCAACAGCTTTTATTTAGCCAGAAATCAAGAGTGTAAGTTTTTATGCGCTTAAAAGCATTTTCAGGCCGAATGAGCAAATATGCTTGTTTCTGCCAATTGCAGCAAAATACTGAAAGGAAAGTGGGTTTGCCTTCATATTTGACCCAGAACAACTCAGTTCAGCATGGAAATATCATTGCAACAGCTTTTATTTAGCCAGAAATCAAGAGTGTAAGTTTTTATGCGCTTAAAAGCATTTTCAGGCCAAATCAGCTGATTTCTGCCAATTGCAGCAAAATACTGAAAGGAAAGTGGGTTTGCCTTCATATTTGACCCAGAACAACTCAGTTCAGCATGGAAATATCATTGCAACAGCTTTTATTTAGCCAGAAATCAAGAGTGTAAGTTTTTATGCGCTTAAAAGCATTTTCAGGCCGAATGAGCAAATATGCTTGTTTCTGCCAATTGCAGCAAAATACTGAAAGGAAAGTGGGTTTGCCTTCATATTTGACCCAGAACAACTCAGTTCAGCATGGAAATATCATTGCAACAGCTTTTATTTAGCCAGAAATCAAGAGTGTAAGTTTTTATGCGCTTAAAAGCATTTTCAGGCCGAATGAGCAAATATGCTGATTTCTGCCAATTGCAGCAAAATACTGAAAGGAAAGTGGGTTTGCCTTCATATTTGACCCAGAACAACTCAGTTCAGCATGGAAATATCATTGCAACAGCTTTTATTTAGCCAGAAATCAAGAGTGTAAGTTTTTATGCGCTTAAAAGCATTTTCAGGCCGAATGAGCAAATATGCTTGTTTCTGCCAATTGCAGCAAAATACTGAAAGGAAAGTGGGTTTGCCTTCATATTTGACCCAGAACAACTCAGTTCAGCATGGAAATATCATTGCAACAGCTTTTATGTAGCCAGAAATCAAGAGTGTAAGTTTTTATGCGCTTAAAAGCATTTTCAGGCCAAATCAGCTGATTTCTGCCAATTGCAGCAAAATACTGAAAGGAAAGTGGGTTTGCCTTCATATTTGACCCAGAACAACTCAGTTCAGCATGGAAATATCATTGCAACAGCTTTTATTTAGCCAGAAATCAAGAGTGTAAGTTTTTATGCGCTTAAAAGCATTTTCAGGCCGAATGAGCAAATATGCTTGTTTCTGCCAATTGCAGCAAAATACTGAAAGGAAAGTGGGTTTGCCTTCATATTTGACCCAGAACAACTCAGTTCAGCATGGAAATATCATTGCAACAGCTTTTATTTAGCCAGAAATCAAGAGTGTAAGTTTTTATGCGCTTAAAAGCATTTTCAGGCCGAATGAGCAAATATGCTTGTTTCTGCCAATTGCAGCAAAATACTGAAAGGAAAGTGGGTTTGCCTTCATATTTGACCCAGAACAACTCAGTTCAGCATGGAAATATCATTGCAACAGCTTTTATTTAGCCAGAAATCAAGAGTGTAAGTTTTTATGCGCTTAAAAGCATTTTCAGGCCAAAACAGCTGATTTCTGCCAATTGCAGCAAAATACTGAAAGGAAAGTGGGTTTGCCTTCATATTTGACCCAGAACAACTCAGTTCAGCATGGAAATATCATTGCAACAGCTTTTATTTAGCCAGAAATCAAGAGTGTAAGTTTTTATGCGCTTAAAAGCATTTTCAGGCCGAATGAGCAAATATGCTTGTTTCTGCCAATTGCAGCAAAATACTGAAAGGAAAGTGGGTTTGCCTTCATATTTGACCCAGAACAACTCAGTTCAGCATGGAAATATCATTGCAACAGCTTTTATTTAGCCAGAAATCAAGAGTGTAAGTTTTTATGCGCTTAAAAGCATTTTCAGGCCGAATGAGCAAATATGCTTGTTTCTGCCAATTGCAGCAAAATACTGAAAGGAAAGTGGGTTTGCCTTCATATTTGACCCAGAACAACTCAGTTCAGCATGGAAATATCATTGCAACAGCTTTTATTTAGCCAGAAATCAAGAGTGTAAGTTTTTATGCGCTTAAAAGCATTTTCAGGCCGAATGAGCAAATATGCTTGTTTCTGCCAATTGCAGCAAAATACTGAAAGGAAAGTGGGTTTGCCTTCATATTTGACCCAGAACAACTCAGTTCAGCATGGAAATATCATTGCAACAGCTTTTATTTAGCCAGAAATCAAGAGTGTAAGTTTTTATGCGCTTAAAAGCATTTTCAGGCCTAATGAGCAAATATGCTTGTTTCTGCCAATTGCAGCAAAATACTGAAAGGAAAGTGGGTTTGCCTTCATATTTGACCCAGAACAACTCAGTTCAGCATGGAAATATCATTGCAACAGCTTTTATTTAGCCAGAAATCAAGAGTGTAAGTTTTTATGCGCTTAAAAGCATTTTCAGGCCGAATGAGCAAATATGCTTGTTTCTGCCAATTGCAGCAAAATACTGAAAGGAAAGTGGGTTTGCCTTCATATTTGACCCAGAACAACTCAGTTCAGCATGGAAATATCATTGCAACAGCTTTTATTTAGCCAGAAATCAAGAGTGTAAGTTTTTATGCGCTTAAAAGCATTTTCAGGCCGAATGAGCAAATATGCTTGTTTCTGCCAATTGCAGCAAAATACTGAAAGGAAAGTGGGTTTGCCTTCATATTTGACCCAGAACAACTCAGTTCAGCATGGAAATATCATTGCAGCAGCTTTTATTTAGCCAGAAATCAAGAGTGTAAGTTTTTATGCGCTTAAAAGCATTTTCAGGCCGAATGAGCAAATATGCTTGTTTCTGCCAATTGCAGCAAAATACTGAAAGGAAAGTGGGTTTGCCTTCATATTTGACCCAGAACAACTCAGTTCAGCATGAAAATATCATTGCAACAGCTTTTATTTAGCCAGAAATCAAGAGTGTAAGTTTTTATGCGCTTAAAAGCATTTTCAGGCCGAATGAGCAAATATGCTTGTTTCTGCCAATTGCAGCAAAATACTGAAAGGAAAGTGGGTTTGCCTTCATATTTGACTCAGAACAACTCAGTTCAGCATGGAAATATCATTGCAACAGCTTTTATTTAGCCAGAAATCAAGAGTGTAAGTTTTTATGCGCTTAAAAGCATTTTCAGGCCGAATGAGCAAATATGCTTGTTTCTGCCAATTGCAGCAAAATACTGAAAGGAAAGTGGGTTTGCCTTCATATTTGACCCAGAACAACTCAGTTCAGCATGGAAATATCATTGCAACAGCTTTTATTTAGCCAGAAATCAAGAGTGTAAGTTTTTATGCGCTTAAAAGCATTTTCAGGCCGAATGAGCAAATATGCTTGTTTCTGCCAATTGCAGCAAAATACTGAAAGGAAAGTGGGTTTGCCTTCATATTTGACCCAGAACAACTCAGTTCAGCATGGAAATATCATTGCAACAGCTTTTATTTAGCCAGAAATCAAGAGTGTAAGTTTTTATGCGCTTAAAAGCATTTTCAGGCCGAATGAGCAAATATGCTTGTTTCTGCCAATTGCAGCAAAATACTGAAAGGAAAGTGGGTTTGCCTTCATATTTGACCCAGAACAACTCAGTTCAGCATGGAAATATCATTGCAGCAGCTTTTATTTAGCCAGAAATCAAGAGTGTAAGTTTTTATGCGCTTAAAAGCATTTTCAGGCCGAATGAGCAAATATGCTTGTTTCTGCCAATTGCAGCAAAATACTGAAAGGAAAGTGGGTTTGCCTTCATATTTGACCCAGAACAACTCAGTTCAGCATGAAAATATCATTGCAACAGCTTTTATTTAGCCAGAAATCAAGAGTGTAAGTTTTTATGCGCTTAAAAGCATTTTCAGGCCGAATGAGCAAATATGCTTGTTTCTGCCAATTGCAGCAAAATACTGAAAGGAAAGTGGGTTTGCCTTCATATTTGACTCAGAACAACTCAGTTCAGCATGGAAATATCATTGCAACAGCTTTTATTTAGCCAGAAATCAAGAGTGTAAGTTTTTATGCGCTTAAAAGCATTTTCAGGCCGAATGAGCAAATATGCTTGTTTCTGCCAATTGCAGCAAAATACTGAAAGGAAAGTGGGTTTGCCTTCATATTTGACCCAGAACAACTCAGTTCAGCATGGAAATATCATTGCAACAGCTTTTATTTAGCCAGAAATCAAGAGTGTAAGTTTTTATGCGCTTAAAAGCATTTTCAGGCCGAATGAGCAAATATGCTTGTTTCTGCCAATTGCAGCAAAATACTGAAAGGAAAGTGGGTTTGCCTTCATATTTGACCCAGAACAACTCAGTTCAGCATGGAAATATCATTGCAACAGCTTTTATTTAGCCAGAAATCAAGAGTGTAAGTTTTTATGCCCTTAAAAGCATTTTCAGGCCAAATCAGCTGATTTGTGCCAATTGCAGCAAAATACTGAAAGGAAAGTGGGTTTGCCTTCATATTTGACCCAGAACAACTCAGTTCAGCATGGAAATATCATTGCAACAGCTTTTATTTAGCCAGAAATCAAGAGTGTAAGTTTTTATGCCCTTAAAAGCATTTTCAGGCCAAATCAGCTGATTTCTGCCAATTGCAGCAAAATACTGAAAGGAAAGTGGGTTTGCCTTCATATTTGACCCAGAACAACTCAGTTCAGCATGGAAATATCATTGCAACAGCTTTTATTTAGCCAGAAATCAAGAGTGTAAGTTTTTATGCGCTTAAAAGCATTTTCAGGCCGAATGAGCAAATATGCTTGTTTCTGCCAATTGCAGCAAAATACTGAAAGGAAAGTGGGTTTGCCTTCATATTTGACCCAGAACAACTCAGTTCAGCATGGAAATATCATTGCAACAGCTTTTATTTAGCCAGAAATCAAGAGTGTAAGTTTTTATCCGCTTAAAAGCATTTTCAGGCCAAATCAGCTGATTTCTGCCAATTGCAGCAAAATACTGAAAGGAAAGTGGGTTTGCCTTCATATTTGACCCAGAACAACTCAGTTCAGCATGGAAATGTCATTGCAACAGCTTTTATTTAGCCAGAAATCAAGAGTTTAAGTTTTTATGCGCTTAAAAGCATTTTCAGGACGAATGAGCAAATATGCTTGTTTCTGCCAATTGCAGCAAAATACTGAAAGGAAAGTGGGTTTGCCTTCATATTTGACCCAGAACAACTCAGTTCAGCATGGAAATATCATTGCAACAGCTTTTATTTAGCCAGAAATCAAGAGTGTAAGTTTTTATGCCCTTAAAAGCATTTTCAGGCCAAATCAGCTGATTTCTGCCAATTGCAGCAAAATACTGAAAGGAAAGTGGGTTTGCCTTCATATTTGACCCAGAACAACTCAGTTCAGCATGGAAATATCATTGCAACAGCTTTTATTTAGCCAGAAATCAAGAGTGTAAGTTTTTATGCGCTTAAAAGCATTTTCAGGCCAAATCAGCTGATTTCTGCCAATTGCAGCAAAATACTGAAAGGAAAGTGGGTTTGCCTTCATATTTGACCCAGAACAACTCAGTTCAGCATGGAAATATCATTGCAACAGCTTTTATTTAGCCAGAAATCAAGAGTGTAAGTTTTTATTCGCTTAAAAGCATTTTCAGGCCAAATCAGCTGATTTCTGCCAATTGCAGCAAAATACTGAAAGGAAAGTGGGTTTGCCTTCATATTTGACCCAGAACAACTCAGTTCAGCATGGAAATATCATTGCAACAGCTTTTATTTAGCCAGAAATCAAGAGTGTAAGTTTTTATGCGCTTAAAAGCATTTTCAGGCCGAATGAGCAAATATGCTGATTTCTGCCAATTGCAGCAAAATACTGAAAGGAAAGTGGATTTGCCTTCATATTTGACCCAGAACAACTCAGTTCAGCATGGAAATATCATTGCAACAGCTTTTATTTAGCCAGAAATCAAGAGTGTAAGTTTTTATGCGCTTAAAAGCATTTTCAGGCCGAATGAGCAAATATGCTTGTTTCTGCCAATTGCAGCAAAATACTGAAAGGAAAGTGGGTTTGCCTTCATATTTGACCCAGAACAACTCAGTTCAGCATGGAAATATCATTGCAACAGCTTTTATTTAGCCAGAAATCAAGAGTGTAAGTTTTTATGCGCTTAAAAGCATTTTCAGGACGAATGAGCAAATATGCTTGTTTCTGCCAATTGCAGCAAAATACTGAAAGGAAAGTGGGTTTGCCTTCATATTTGACCCAGAACAACTCAGTTCAGCATGGAAATATCATTGCAACAGCTTTTATTTAGCCAGAAATCAAGAGTGTAAGTTTTTATGCGCTTAAAAGCATTTTCAGGCCGAATGAGCAAATATGCTTGTTTCTGCCAATTGCAGCAAAATACTGAAAGGAAAGTGGGTTTGCCTTCATATTTGACCCAGAACAACTCAGTTCAGCATGGAAATATCATTGCAACAGCTTTTATGTAGCCAGAAATCAAGAGTGTAAGTTTTTATGCGCTTAAAAGCATTTTCAGGCCAAATCAGCTGATTTCTGCCAATTGCAGCAAAATACTGAAAGGAAAGTGGGTTTGCCTTCATATTTGACCCAGAACAACTCAGTTCAGCATGGAAATATCATTGCAACAGCTTTTATTTAGCCAGAAATCAAGAGTGTAAGTTTTTATGCGCTTAAAAGCATTTTCAGGCCGAATGAGCAAATATGCTTGTTTCTGCCAGTTGCAGCAAAATACTGAAAGGAAAGTGGGTTTGCCTTCATATTTGACCCAGAACAACTCAGTTCAGCATGGAAATATCATTGCAACAGCTTTTATTTAGCCAGAAATCAAGAGTGTAAGTTTTTATGCGCTTAAAAGCATTTTCAGGCCGAATGAGCAAATATGCTTGTTTCTGCCAATTGCAGCAAAATACTGAAAGGAAAGTGGGTTTGCCTTCATATTTGACCCAGAACAACTCAGTTCAGCATGGAAATATCATTGCAACAGCTTTTATTTAGCCAGAAATCAAGAGTGTAAGTTTTTATGCGCTTAAAAGCATTTTCAGGCCGAATGAGCAAATATGCTGATTTCTGCCAATTGCAGCAAAATACTGAAAGGAAAGTGGGTTTGCCTTCATATTTGACCCAGAACAACTCAGTTCAGCATGGAAATATCATTGCAACAGCTTTTATTTAGCCAGAAATCAAGAGTGTAAGTTTTTATGCGCTTAAAAGCATTTTCAGGCCGAATGAGCAAATATGCTTGTTTCTGCCAATTGCAGCAAAATACTGAAAGGAAAGTGGGTTTGCCTTCATATTTGACCCAGAACAACTCAGTTCAGCATGGAAATATCATTGCAACAGCTTTTATTTAGCCAGAAATCAAGAGTGTAAGTTTTTATGCGCTTAAAAGCATTTTCAGGCCGAATGAGCAAATATGCTTGTTTCTGCCAATTGCAGCAAAATACTGAAAGGAAAGTGGGTTTGCCTTCATATTTGACCCAGAACAACTCAGTTCAGCATGGAAATATCATTGCAACAGCTTTTATTTAGCCAGAAATCAAGAGTGTAAGTTTTTATGCGCTTAAAAGCATTTTCAGGCCGAATGAGCAAATATGCTTGTTTCTGCCAATTGCAGCAAAATACTGAAAGGAAAGTGGGTTTGCCTTCATATTTGACCCAGAACAACTCAGTTCAGCATGGAAATATCATTGCAGCAGCTTTTATTTAGCCAGAAATCAAGAGTGTAAGTTTTTATGCGCTTAAAAGCATTTTCAGGCCGAATGAGCAAATATGCTTGTTTCTGCCAATTGCAGCAAAATACTGAAAGGAAAGTGGGTTTGCCTTCATATTTGACCCAGAACAACTCAGTTCAGCATGAAAATATCATTGCAACAGCTTTTATTTAGCCAGAAATCAAGAGTGTAAGTTTTTATGCGCTTAAAAGCATTTTCAGGCCGAATGAGCAAATATGCTTGTTTCTGCCAATTGCAGCAAAATACTGAAAGGAAAGTGGGTTTGCCTTCATATTTGACCCAGAACAACTCAGTTCAGCATGGAAATATCATTGCAACAGCTTTTATTTAGCCAGAAATCAAGAGTGTAAGTTTTTATGCCCTTAAAAGCATTTTCAGGCCAAATCAGCTGATTTCTGCCAATTGCAGCAAAATACTGAAAGGAAAGTGGGTTTGCCTTCATATTTGACCCAGAACAACTCAGTTCAGCATGGAAATATCATTGCAACAGCTTTTATTTAGCCAGAAATCAAGAGTGTAAGTTTGTATCCGCTTAAAAGCATTTTCAGGCCAAATCAGCTGATTTCTGCCAATTGCAGCAAAATACTGAAAGGAAAGTGGGTTTGCCTTCATATTTGACCCAGAACAACTCAGTTCAGCATGGAAATGTCATTGCAACAGCTTTTATTTAGCCAGAAATCAAGAGTTTAAGTTTTTATGCGCTTAAAAGCATTTTCAGGACGAATGAGCAAATATGCTTGTTTCTGCCAATTGCAGCAAAATACTGAAAGGAAAGTGGGTTTGCCTTCATATTTGACCCAGAACAACTCAGTTCAGCATGGAAATATCATTGCAACAGCTTTTATTTAGCCAGAAATCAAGAGTGTAAGTTTGTATCCGCTTAAAAGCATTTTCAGGCCAAATCAGCTGATTTCTGCCAATTGCAGCAAAATACTGAAAGGAAAGTGGGTTTGCCTTCATATTTGACCCAGAACAACTCAGTTCAGCATGGAAATGTCATTGCAACAGCTTTTATTTAGCCAGAAATCAAGAGTTTAAGTTTTTATGCGCTTAAAAGCATTTTCAGGACGAATGAGCAAATATGCTTGTTTCTGCCAATTGCAGCAAAATACTGAAAGGAAAGTGGGTTTGCCTTCATATTTGACCCAGAACAACTCAGTTCAGCATGGAAATATCATTGCAACAGCTTTTATTTAGCCAGAAATCAAGAGTGTAAGTTTTTATGCCCTTAAAAGCATTTTCAGGCCAAATCAGCTGATTTCTGCCAATTGCAGCAAAATACTGAAAGGAAAGTGGGTTTGCCTTCATATTTGACCCAGAACAACTAAGTTCAGCATGGAAATATCATTGCAACAGCTTTTATTTAGCCAGAAATCAAGAGTGTAAGTTTTTATGCGCTTAAAAGCATTTTCAGGCCAAATCAGCTGATTTCTGCCAATTGCAGCAAAATACTGAAAGGAAAGTGGGTTTGCCTTCATATTTGACCCAGAACAACTCAGTTCAGCATGGAAATATCATTGCAACAGCTTTTATTTAGCCAGAAATCAAGAGTGTAAGTTTTTATGCGCTTAAAAGCATTTTCAGGCCAAATCAGCTGATTTCTGCCAATTGCAGCAAAATACTGAAAGGAAAGTGGGTTTGCCTTCATATTTGACCCAGAACAACTCAGTTCAGCATGGAAATATCATTGCAACAGCTTTTATTTAGCCAGAAATCAAGAGTGTAAGTTTTTATGCGCTTAAAAGCATTTTCAGGCCGAATGAGCAAATATGCTGATTTCTGCCAATTGCAGCAAAATACTGAAAGGAAAGTGGGTTTGCCTTCATATTTGACCCAGAACAACTCAGTTCAGCATGGAAATATCATTGCAACAGCTTTTATTTAGCCAGAAATCAAGAGTGTAAGTTTTTATGCGCTTAAAAGCATTTTCAGGCCGAATGAGCAAATATGCTTGTTTCTGCCAATTGCAGCAAAATACTGAAAGGAAAGTGGGTTTGCCTTCATATTTGACCCAGAACAACTCAGTTCAGCATGGAAATATCATTGCAACAGCTTTTATTTAGCCAGAAATCAAGAGTGTAAGTTTTTATGCGCTTAAAAGCATTTTCAGGCCAAATCAGCTGATTTCTGCCAATTGCAGCAAAATACTGAAAGGAAAGTGGGTTTGCCTTCATATTTGACCCAGAACAACTCAGTTCAGCATGGAAATATCATTGCAACAGCTTTTATTTAGCCAGAAATCAAGAGTGTAAGTTTTTATGCGCTTAAAAGCATTTTCAGGCCGAATGAGCAAATATGCTGATTTCTGCCAATTGCAGCAAAATACTGAAAGGAAAGTGGGTTTGCCTTCATATTTGACCCAGAACAACTCAGTTCAGCATGGAAATATCATTGCAACAGCTTTTATTTAGCCAGAAATCAAGAGTGTAAGTTTTTATGCGCTTAAAAGCATTTTCAGGACGAATGAGCAAATATGCTTGTTTCTGCCAATTGCAGCAAAATACTGAAAGGAAAGTGGGTTTGCCTTCATATTTGACCCAGAACAACTCAGTTCAGCATGGAAATATCATTGCAACAGCTTTTATTTAGCCAGAAATCAAGAGTGTAAGTTTTTATGCGCTTAAAAGCATTTTCAGGCCGAATGAGCAAATATGCTTGTTTCTGCCAATTGCAGCAAAATACTGAAAGGAAAGTGGGTTTGCCTTCATATTTGACCCAGAACAACTCAGTTCAGCATGGAAATATCATTGCAACAGCTTTTATTTAGCCAGAAATCAAGAGTGTAAGTTTTTATGCCCTTAAAAGCATTTTCAGGCCAAATCAGCTGATTTCTGCCAATTGCAGCAAAATACTGAAAGGAAAGTGGGTTTGCCTTCATATTTGACCCAGAACAACTCAGTTCAGCATGGAAATATCATTGCAACAGCTTTTATTTAGCCAGAAATCAAGAGTGTAAGTTTTTATGCGCTTAAAAGCATTTTCAGGCCGAATGAGCAAATATGCTTGTTTCTGCCAATTGCAGCAAAATACTGAAAGGAAAGTGGGTTTGCCTTCATATTTGACCCAGAACAACTCAGTTCAGCATGGAAATATCATTGCAACAGCTTTTATTTAGCCAGAAATCAAGAGTGTAAGTTTTTATGCCCTTAAAAGCATTTTCAGGCCAAATCAGCTGATTTCTGCCAATTGCAGCAAAATACTGAAAGGAAAGTGGGTTTGCCTTCATATTTGACCCAGAACAACTCAGTTCAGCATGGAAATATCATTGCAACAGCTTTTATTTAGCCAGAAATCAAGAGTGTAAGTTTTTATGCGCTTAAAAGCATTTTCAGGACGAATGAGCAAATATGCTTGTTTCTGCCAATTGCAGCAAAATACTGAAAGGAAAGTGGGTTTGCCTTCATATTTGACCCAGAACAACTCAGTTCAGCATGGAAATATCATTGCAACAGCTTTTATTTAGCCAGAAATCAAGAGTGTAAGTTTTTATGCGCTTAAAAGCATTTTCAGGCCGAATGAGCAAATATGCTTGTTTCTGCCAATTGCAGCAAAATACTGAAAGGAAAGTGGGTTTGCCTTCATATTTGACCCAGAACAACTCAGTTCAGCATGGAAATATCATTGCAACAGCTTTTATTTAGCCAGAAATCAAGAGTGTAAGTTTTTATGCGCTTAAAAGCATTTTCAGGCCGAATGAGCAAATATGCTTGTTTCTGCCAATTGCAGCAAAATACTGAAAGGAAAGTGGGTTTGCCTTCATATTTGACCCAGAACAACTCAGTTCAGCATGGAAATATCATTGCAACAGCTTTTATTTAGCCAGAAATCAAGAGTGTAAGTTTTTATGCGCTTAAAAGCATTTTCAGGCCGAATGAGCAAATATGCTTGTTTCTGCCAATTGCAGCAAAATACTGAAAGGAAAGTGGGTTTGCCTTCATATTTGACCCAGAACAACTCAGTTCAGCATGGAAATATCATTGCAACAGCTTTTATTTAGCCAGAAATCAAGAGTGTAAGTTTTTATGCGCTTAAAAGCATTTTCAGGCCGAATGAGCAAATATGCTTGTTTCTGCCAATTGCAGCAAAATACTGAAAGGAAAGTGGGTTTGCCTTCATATTTGACCCAGAACAACTCAGTTCAGCATGGAAATATCATTGCAACAGCTTTTATTTAGCCAGAAATCAAGAGTGTAAGTTTTTATGCGCTTAAAAGCATTTTCAGGCCAAATCAGCTGATTTGTGCCAATTGCAGCAAAATACTGAAAGGAAAGTGAGTTTGCCTTCATATTTGACCCAGAACAACTCAGTTCAGCATGGAAATATCATTGCAACAGCTTTTATTTAGCCAGAAATCAAGAGTGTAAGTTTTTATGCGCTTAAAAGCATTTTCAGGCCGAATGAGCAAATATGCTTGTTTCTGCCAATTGCAGCAAAATACTGAAAGGAAAGTGGGTTTGCCTTCATATTTGACCCAGAACAACTCAGTTCAGCATGGAAATATCATTGCAACAGCTTTTATTTAGCCAGAAATCAAGAGTGTAAGTTTTTATGCGCTTAAAAGCATTTTCAGGCCGAATGAGCAAATATGCTTGTTTCTGCCAATTGCAGCAAAATACTGAAAGGAAAGTGGGTTTGCCTTCATATTTGACCCAGAACAACTCAGTTCAGCATGGAAATATCATTGCAATAGCTTTTATTTAGCCAGAAATCAAGAGTGTAAGTTTTTATGCGCTTAAAAGCATTTTCAGGCCGAATGAGCAAATATGCTTGTTTCTGCCAATTGCAGCAAAATACTGAAAGGAAAGTGGGTTTGCCTTCATATTTGACCCAGAACAACTCAGTTCAGCATGGAAATATCATTGCAACAGCTTTTATTTAGCCAGAAATCAAGAGTGTAAGTTTTTATGCGCTTAAAAGCATTTTCAGGCCGAATGAGCAAATATGCTTGTTTCTGCCAATTGCAGCAAAATACTGAAAGGAAAGTGGGTTTGCCTTCATATTTGACCCAGAACAACTCAGTTCAGCATGGAAATATCATTGCAACAGCTTTTATTTAGCCAGAAATCAAGAGTGTAAGTTTTTATGCGCTTAAAAGCATTTTCAGGCCAAATCAGCTGATTTCTGCCAATTGCAGCAAAATACTGAAAGGAAAGTGGGTTTGCCTTCATATTTGACCCAGAACAACTCAGTTCAGCATGGAAATATCATTGCAACAGCTTTTATTTAGCCAGAAATCAAGAGTTTAAGTTTTTATGCGCTTAAAAGCATTTTCAGGCCGAATGAGCAAATATGCTTGTTTCTGCCAATTGCAGCAAAATACTGAAAGGAAAGTGGGTTTGCCTTTATATTTGACCCAGAACAACTCAGTTCAGCATGGAAATATCATTGCAACAGCTTTTATTTAGCCAGAAATCAAGAGTGTAAGTTTTTATGCGCTTAAAAGCATTTTCAGGCCGAATGAGCAAATATGCTTGTTTCTGCCAATTGCAGCAAAATACTGAAAGGAAAGTGGGTTTGCCTTCATATTTGACCCAGAACAACTCAGTTCAGCATGGAAATATCATTGCAACAGCTTTTATTTAGCCAGAAATCAAGAGTGTAAGTTTTTATGCGCTTAAAAGCATTTTCAGGCCAAATCAGCTGATTTCTGCCAATTGCAGCAAAATACTGAAAGGAAAGTGGGTTTGCCTTCATATTTGACCCAGAACAACTCAGTTCAGCATGGAAATATCATTGCAACAGCTTTTATTTAGCCAGAAATCAAGAGTGTAAGTTTTTATGCGCTTAAAAGCATTTTCAGGCCGAATGAGCAAATATGCTTGTTTCTGCCAATTGCAGCAAAATACTGAAAGGAAAGTGGGTTTGCCTTCATATTTGACCCAGAACAACTCAGTTCAGCATGGAAATATCATTGCAACAGCTTTTATTTAGCCAGAAATCAAGAGTGTAAGTTTTTATGCGCTTAAAAGCATTTTCAGGCCGAATGAGCAAATATGCTTGTTTCTGCCAATTGCAGCAAAATACTGAAAGGAAAGTGGGTTTGCCTTCATATTTGACCCAGAACAACTCAGTTCAGCATGGAAATACCATTGCAACAGCTTTTATTTAGCCAGAAATCAAGAGTGTAAGTTTTTATGCGCTTAAAAGCATTTTCAGGCCGAATGAGCAAATATGCTTGTTTCTGCCAATTGCAGCAAAATACTGAAAGGAAAGTGGGTTTGCCTTCATATTTGACCCAGAACAACTCAGTTCAGCATGGAAATATCATTGCAACAGCTTTTATTTAGCCAGAAATCAAGAGTGTAAGTTTTTATGCGCTTAAAAGCATTTTCAGGCCGAATGAGCAAATATGCTTGTTTCTGCCAATTGCAGCAAAATACTGAAAGGAAAGTGGGTTTGCCTTCATATTTGACCCAGAACAACTCAGTTCAGCATGGAAATATCATTGCAACAGCTTTTATTTAGCCAGAAATCAAGAGTTTAAGTTTTTATGCGCTTAAAAGCATTTTCAGGCCGAATGAGCAAATATGCTTGTTTCTGCCAATTGCAGCAAAATACTGAAAGGAAAGTGGGTTTGCCTTTATATTTGACCCAGAACAACTCAGTTCAGCATGGAAATATCATTGCAACAGCTTTTATTTAGCCAGAAATCAAGAGTGTAAGTTTTTATGCGCTTAAAAGCATTTTCAGGCCAAATCAGCTGATTTCTGCCAATTGCAGCAAAATACTGAAAGGAAAGTGGGTTTGCCTTCATATTTGACCCAGAACAACTCAGTTCAGCATGGAAATATCATTGCAACAGCTTTTATTTAGCCAGAAATCAAGAGTGTAAGTTTTTATGCGCTTAAAAGCATTTTCAGGCCGAATGAGCAAATATGCTTGTTTCTGCCAATTGCAGCAAAATACTGAAAGGAAAGTGGGTTTGCCTTCATATTTGACCCAGAACAACTCAGTTCAGCATGGAAATATCATTGCAACAGCTTTTATTTAGCCAGAAATCAAGAGTGTAAGTTTTTATGCGCTTAAAAGCATTTTCAGGCCGAATGAGCAAATATGCTTGTTTCTGCCAATTGCAGCAAAATACTGAAAGGAAAGTGGGTTTGCCTTCATATTTGACCCAGAACAACTCAGTTCAGCATGGAAATACCATTGCAACAGCTTTTATTTAGCCAGAAATCAAGAGTGTAAGTTTTTATGCGCTTAAAAGCATTTTCAGGCCGAATGAGCAAATATGCTTGTTTCTGCCAATTGCAGCAAAATACTGAAAAGAAAGTGGGTTTGCCTTCATATTTGACCCAGAACAACTCAGTTCAGCATGGAAATATCATTGCAACAGCTTTTATTTAGCCAGAAATCAAGAGTGTAAGTTTTTATGCGCTTAAAAGCATTTTCAGGCCGAATGAGCAAATATGCTTGTTTCTGCCAATTGCAGCAAAATACTGAAAGGAAAGTGGGTTTGCCTTCATATTTGACCCAGAACAACTCAGTTCAGCATGGAAATATCATTGCAACAGCTTTTATTTAGCCAGAAATCAAGAGTTTAAGTTTTTATGCGCTTAAAAGCATTTTCAGGCCGAATGAGCAAATATGCTTGTTTCTGCCAATTGCAGCAAAATACTGAAAGGAAAGTGGGTTTGCCTTTATATTTGACCCAGAACAACTCAGTTCAGCATGGAAATATCATTGCAACAGCTTTTATTTAGCCAGAAATCAAGAGTGTAAGTTTTTATGCGCTTAAAAGCATTTTCAGGCCGAATGAGCAAATATGCTTGTTTCTGCCAATTGCAGCAAAATACTGAAAGGAAAGTGGGTTTGCCTTTATATTTGACCCAGAACAACTCAGTTCAGCATGGAAATATCATTGCAACAGCTTTTATTTAGCCAGAAATCAAGAGTGTAAGTTTTTATGCGCTTAAAAGCATTTTCAGGCCAAATCAGCTGATTTCTGCCAATTGCAGCAAAATACTGAAAGGAAAGTGGGTTTGCCTTCATATTTGACCCAGAACAACTCAGTTCAGCATGGAAATATCATTGCAACAGCTTTTATTTAGCCAGAAATCAAGAGTGTAAGTTTTTATGCGCTTAAAAGCATTTTCAGGACGAATGAGCAAATATGCTTGTTTCTGCCAATTGCAGCAAAATACTGAAAGGAAAGTGGGTTTGCCTTCATATTTGACCCAGAACAACTCAGTTCAGCATGGAAATATCATTGCAACAGCTTTTATTTAGCCAGAAATCAAGAGTGTAAGTTTTTATGCGCTTAAAAGCATTTTCAGGCCGAATGAGCAAATATGCTTGTTTCTGCCAATTGCAGCAAAATACTGAAAGGAAAGTGGGTTTGCCTTCATATTTGACCCAGAACAACTCAGTTCAGCATGGAAATATCATTGCAACAGCTTTTATTTAGCCAGAAATCAAGAGTGTAAGTTTTTATGCGCTTAAAAGCATTTTCAGGCCGAATGAGCAAATATGCTTGTTTCTGCCAATTGCAGCAAAATACTGAAAGGAAAGTGGGTTTGCCTTCATATTTGACCCAGAACAACTCAGTTCAGCATGGAAATATCATTGCAACAGCTTTTATTTAGCCAGAAATCAAGAGTGTAAGTTTTTATGCGCTTAAAAGCATTTTCAGGCCGAATGAGCAAATATGCTTGTTTCTGCCAATTGCAGCAAAATACTGAAAGGAAAGTGGGTTTGCCTTCATATTTGACCCAGAACAACTCAGTTCAGCATGGAAATATCATTGCAACAGCTTTTATTTAGCCAGAAATCAAGAGTGTAAGTTTTTATGCGCTTAAAAGCATTTTCAGGCCGAATGAGCAAATATGCTTGTTTCTGCCAATTGCAGCAAAATACTGAAAGGAAAGTGGGTTTGCCTTCATATTTGACCCAGAACAACTCAGTTCAGCATGGAAATATCATTGCAACAGCTTTTATTTAGCCAGAAATCAAGAGTGTAAGTTTTTATGCGCTTAAAAGCATTTTCAGGCCGAATGAGCAAATATGCTTGTTTCTGCCAATTGCAGCAAAATACTGAAAGGAAAGTGGGTTTGCCTTCATATTTGACCCAGAACAACTCAGTTCAGCATGGAAATATCATTGCAACAGCTTTTATTTAGCCAGAAATCAAGAGTGTAAGTTTTTATGCCCTTAAAAACATTTTCAGGCCGAATGAGCAAATATGCTTGTTTCTGCCAATTGCAGCAAAATACTGAAAGGAAAGTGGGTTTGCCTTCATATTTGACCCAGAACAACTCAGTTCAGCATGGAAATATCATTGCAACAGCTTTTATTTAGCCAGAAATCAAGAGTGTAAGTTTTTATGCGCTTAAAAGCATTTTCAGGCCGAATGAGCAAATATGCTTGTTTCTGCCAATTGCAGCAAAATACTGAAAGGAAAGTGGGTTTGCCTTCATATTTGACCCAGAACAACTCAGTTCAGCATGGAAATATCATTGCAACAGCTTTTATTTAGCCAGAAATCAAGAGTGTAAGTTTTTATGCGCTTAAAAGCATTTTCAGGCCGAATGAGCAAATATGCTTGTTTCTGCCAATTGCAGCAAAATACTGAAAGGAAAGTGGGTTTGCCTTCATATTTGACCCAGAACAACTCAGTTCAGCATGGAAATATCATTGCAACAGCTTTTATTTAGCCAGAAATCAAGAGTGTAAGTTTTTATGCGCTTAAAAGCATTTTCAGGCCGAATGAGCAAATATGCTTGTTTCTGCCAATTGCAGCAAAATACTGAAAGGAAAGTGGGTTTGCCTTCATATTTGACCCAGAACAACTCAGTTCAGCATGGAAATATCATTGCAACAGCTTTTATTTAGCCAGAAATCAAGAGTGTAAGTTTTTATGCGCTTAAAAGCATTTTCAGGACGAATGAGCAAATATGCTTGTTTCTGCCAATTGCAGCAAAATACTGAAAGGAAAGTGGGTTTGCCTTCATATTTGACCCAGAACAACTCAGTTCAGCATGGAAATATCATTGCAAGAGCTTTTATTTAGCCAGAAATCAAGAGTGTAAGTTTTTATGCGCTTAAAAGCATTTTCAGGCCGAATGAGCAAATATGCTTGTTTCTGCCAATTGCAGCAAAATACTGAAAGGAAAGTGGGTTTGCCTTCATATTTGACCCAGAACAACTCAGTTCAGCATGGAAATATCATTGCAACAGCTTTTATTTAGCCAGAAATCAAGAGTGTAAGTTTTTATGCGCTTAAAAGCATTTTCAGGCCGAATGAGCAAATATGCTTGTTTCTGCCAATTGCAGCAAAATACTGAAAGGAAAGTGGGTTTGCCTTCATATTTGACCCAGAACAACTCAGTTCAGCATGGAAATATCATTGCAACAGCTTTTATTTAGCCAGAAATCAAGAGTGTAAGTTTTTATGCGCTTAAAAGCATTTTCAGGCCGAATGAGCAAATATGCTTGTTTCTGCCAATTGCAGCAAAATACTGAAAGGAAAGTGGGTTTGCCTTCATATTTGACCCAGAACAACTCAGTTCAGCATGGAAATATCATTGCAACAGCTTTTATTTAGCCAGAAATCAAGAGTGTAAGTTTTTATGCGCTTAAAAGCATTTTCAGGCCGAATGAGCAAATATGCTTGTTTCTGCCAATTGCAGCAAAATACTGAAAGGAAAGTGGGTTTGCCTTCATATTTGACCCAGAACAACTCAGTTCAGCATGGAAATATCATTGCAACAGCTTTTATTTAGCCAGAAATCAAGAGTGTAAGTTTTTATGCGCTTAAAAGCATTTTCAGGCCGAATGAGCAAATATGCTGATTTCTGCCAATTGCAGCAAAATACTGAAAGGAAAGTGGGTTTGCCTTCATATTTGACCCAGAACAACTCAGTTCAGCATGGAAATATCATTGCAACAGCTTTTATTTAGCCAGAAATCAAGAGTGTAAGTTTTTATGCGCTTAAAAGCATTTTCAGGCCGAATGAGCAAATATGCTGATTTCTGCCAATTGCAGCAAAATACTGAAAGGAAAGTGGGTTTGCCTTCATATTTGACCCAGAACAACTCAGTTCAGCATGGAAATATCATTGCAACAGCTTTTATTTAGCCAGAAATCAAGAGTGTAAGTTTTTATGCGCTTAAAAGCATTTTCAGGCCGAATGAGCAAATATGCTGATTTCTGCCAATTGCAGCAAAATACTGAAAGGAAAGTGGGTTTGCCTTCATATTTGACCCAGAACAACTCAGTTCAGCATGGAAATATCATTGCAACAGCTTTTATTAAGCCAGAAATCAAGAGTGTAAGTTTTTATGCGCTTAAAAGCATTTTCAGGCCGAATGAGCAAATATGCTTGTTTCTGCCAATTGCAGCAAAATACTGAAAGGAAAGTGGGTTTGCCTTCATATTTGACCCAGAACAACTCAGTTCAGCATGGAAATATCATTGCAACAGCTTTTATTTAGCCAGAAATCAAGAGTGTAAGTTTTTATGCGCTTAAAAGCATTTTCAGGCCGAATGAGCAAATATGCTTGTTTCTGCCAATTGCAGCAGAATACTGAAAGGAAAGTGGGTTTGCCTTCATATTTGACCCAGAACAACTCAGTTCAGCATGGAAATATCATTGCAACAGCTTTTATTTAGCCAGAAATCAAGAGTGTAAGTTTTTATGCGCTTAAAAGCATTTTCAGGCCAAATCAGCTGATTTCTGCAAATTGCAGCAAAATACTGAAAGGAAAGTGAGTTTGCCTTCATATTTGACCCAGAACAACTCAGTTCAGCATGGAAATATCATTGCAACAGCTTTTATTTAGCCAGAAATCAAGAGTGTAAGTTTTTATGCGCTTAAAAGCATTTTCAGGCCGAATGAGCAAATATGCTTGTTTCTGCCAATTGCAGCAAAATACTGAAAGGAAAGTGGGTTTGCCTTCATATTTGACCCAGAACAACTCAGTTCAGCATGGAATATCATCGCAACAGCTTTTATTTAGCCAGAAATCAAGAGTGTAAGTTTTTATGCGCTTAAAAGTATTTTCAGGCCAAATCAGCTGATTTCTGCCAATTGCAGCAAAATACTGAAAGGAAAGTGGGTTTGCCTTCATATTTGACCCAGAACAACTCAGTTCAGCATGGAATATCATTGCAACAGCTTTTATTTAGCCAGAAATCAAGAGTGTAAGTTTTTATGCGCTTAAAAGTATTTTCAGGCCAAATCAGCTGATTTCTGCCAATTGCAGCAAAATACTGAAAGGAAAGTGGGTTTGCCTTCATATTTGACCCAGAACAACTCAGTTCAGCATGGAATATCATTGCAACAGCTTTTATTTAGCCAGAAATCAAGAGTGTAAGTTTTTATGCGCTTAAAAGCATTTTCAGGCCAAATCAGCTGATTTCTGCCAATTGCAGCAAAATACTGAAAGGAAAGTGGGTTTGCCTTCATATTTGACCCAGAACAACTCAGTTCAGCATGGAAATATCATTGCAACAGCTTTTATTTAGCCAGAAATCAAGAGTGTAAGTTTTTATGCGCTTAAAAGCATTTTCAGGCCGAATGAGCAAATATGCTTGTTTCTGCCAATTGCAGCAAAATACTGAAAGGAAAGTGGGTTTGCCTTCATATTTGACCCAGAACAACTCAGTTCAGCATGGAAATATCATTGCAACAGCTTTTATTTAGCCAGAAATCAAGAGTGTAAGTTTTTATGCGCTTAAAAGCATTTTCAGGCCGAATGAGCAAATATGCTTGTTTCTGCCAATTGCAGCAAAATACTGAAAGGAAAGTGGGTTTGCCTTCATATTTGACCCAGAACAACTCAGTTCAGCATGGAAATATCATTGCAACAGCTTTTATTTAGCCAGAAATCAAGAGTGTAAGTTTTTATGCGCTTAAAAGCATTTTCAGGCCGAATGAGCAAATATGCTTGTTTCTGCCAATTGCAGCAAAATACTGAAAGGAAAGTGGGTTTGCCTTCATATTTGACCCAGAACAACTCAGTTCAGCATGGAAATATCATTGCAACAGCTTTTATTTAGCCAGAAATCAAGAGTGTAAGTTTTTATGCGCTTAAAAGCATTTTCAGGCCAAATCAGCTGATTTCTGCCAATTGCAGCAAAATACTGAAAGGAAAGTGGGTTTGCCTTCATATTTGACCCAGAACAACTCAGTTCAGCATGGAAATATCATTGCAACAGCTTTTATTTAGCCAGAAATCAAGAGTGTAAGTTTTTATGCCCTTAAAAGCATTTTCAGGCCAAATCAGCTGATTGCTGCCAATTGCAGCAAAATACTGAAAGGAAAGTGGGTTTGCCTTCATATTTGACCCAGAACAACTCAGTTCAGCATGGAAATATCATTGCAACAGCTTTTATTTAGCCAGAAATCAAGAGTGTAAGTTTTTATGCGCTTAAAAGCATTTTCAGGCCGAATGAGCAAATATGCTGATTTCTGCCAATTGCAGCAAAATACTGAAAGGAAAGTGGGTTTGCCTTCATATTTGACCCAGAACAACTCAGTTCAGCATGGAAATATCATTGCAACAGCTTTTATTTAGCCAGAAATCAAGAGTGTAAGTTTTTATGCGCTTAAAAGCATTTTCAGGCCGAATGAGCAAATATGCTGATTTCTGCCAATTGCAGCAAAATACTGAAAGGAAAGTGGGTTTGCCTTCATATTTGACCCAGAACAACTCAGTTCAGCATGGAAATATCATTGCAACAGCTTTTATTAAGCCAGAACTCAAGAGTGTAAGTTTTTATGCGCTTAAAAGCATTTTCAGGCCGAATGAGCAAATATGCTTGTTTCTGCCAATTGCAGCAAAATACTGAAAGGAAAGTGGGTTTGCCTTCATATTTGACCCAGAACAACTCAGTTCAGCATGGAAATATCATTGCAACAGCTTTTATTTAGCCAGAAATCAAGAGTGTAAGTTTTTATGCGCTTAAAAGCATTTTCAGGCCGAATGAGCAAATATGCTTGTTTCTGCCAATTGCAGCAAAATACTGAAAGGAAAGTGGGTTTGCCTTCATATTTGACCCAGAACAACTCAGTTCAGCATGGAAATATCATTGCAACAGCTTTTATTTAGCCAGAAATCAAGAGTGTAAGTTTTTATGCGCTTAAAAGCATTTTCAGGCCGAATGAGCAAATATGCTTGTTTCTGCCAATTGCAGCAAAATACTGAAAGGAAAGTGGGTTTGCCTTCATATTTGACCCAGAACAACTCAGTTCAGCATGGAAATATCATTGCAACAGCTTTTATTTAGCCAGAAATCAAGAGTGTAAGTTTTTATGCGCTTAAAAGCATTTTCAGGCCGAATGAGCAAATATGCTTGTTTCTGCCAATTGCAGCAAAATACTGAAAGGAAAGTGGGTTTGCCTTCATATTTGACCCAGAACAACTCAGTTCAGCATGGAAATATCATTGCAACAGCTTTTATTTAGCCAGAAATCAAGAGTGTAAGTTTTTATGCGCTTAAAAGCATTTTCAGGCCAAATCAGCTGATTTCTGCCAATTGCAGCAAAATACTGAAAGGAAAGTGGGTTTGCCTTCATATTTGACCCAGAACAACTCAGTTCAGCATGGAAATATCATTGCAACAGCTTTTATTTAGCCAGAAATCAAGAGTGTAAGTTTTTATGCCCTTAAAAGCATTTTCAGGCCAAATCAGCTGATTGCTGCCAATTGCAGCAAAATACTGAAAGGAAAGTGGGTTTGCCTTCATATTTGACCCAGAACAACTCAGTTCAGCATGGAAATATCATTGCAACAGCTTTTATTTAGCCAGAAATCAAGAGTGTAAGTTTTTATGCGCTTAAAAGCATTTTCAGGCCGAATGAGCAAATATGCTTGTTTCTGCCAATTGCAGCAAAATACTGAAAGGAAAGTGGGTTTGCCTTCATATTTGACCCAGAACAACTCAGTTCAGCATGGAAATATCATTGCAACAGCTTTTATTTAGCCAGAAATCAAGAGTGTAATTTTTTATGCGCTTAAAAGCATTTTCAGGCCGAATGAGCAAATATGCTTGTTTCTGCCAATTGCAGCAAAATACTGAAAGGAAAGTGGGTTTGCCTTCATATTTGACCCAGAACAACTCAGTTCAGCATGGAAATATCATTGCAACAGCTTTTATTTAGCCAGAAATCAAGAGTGTAAGTTTTTATGCGCTTAAAAGCATTTTCAGGCCGAATGAGCAAATATGCTTGTTTCTGCCAATTGCAGCAAAATACTGAAAGGAAAGTGGGTTTGCCTTCATATTTGACCCAGAACAACTCAGTTCAGCATGGAAATATCATTGCAACAGCTTTTATTTAGCCAGAAATCAAGAGTGTAAGTTTTTATGCGCTTAAAAGCATTTTCAGGCCGAATGAGCAAATATGCTTGTTTCTGCCAATTGCAGCAAAATACTGAAAGGAAAGTGGGTTTGCCTTCATATTTGACCCAGAACAACTCAGTTCAGCATGGAAATATCATTGCAACAGCTTTTATTTAGCCAGAAATCAAGAGTGTAAGTTTTTATGCGCTTAAAAGCATTTTCAGGCCAAATCAGCTGATTTCTGCCAATTGCAGCAAAATACTGAAAGGAAAGTGGGTTTGCCTTCATATTTGACCCAGAACAACTCAGTTCAGCATGGAAATATCATTGCAACAGCTTTTATTTAGCCAGAAATCAAGAGTGTAAGTTTTTATGCCCTTAAAAGCATTTTCAGGCCAAATCAGCTGATTGCTGCCAATTGCAGCAAAATACTGAAAGGAAAGTGGGTTTGCCTTCATATTTGACCCAGAACAACTCAGTTCAGCATGGAAATATCATTGCAACAGCTTTTATTTAGCCAGAAATCAAGAGTGTAAGTTTTTATGCGCTTAAAAGCATTTTCAGGCCGAATGAGCAAATATGCTGATTTCTGCCAATTGCAGCAAAATACTGAAAGGAAAGTGGGTTTGCCTTCATATTTGACCCAGAACAACTCAGTTCAGCATGGAAATATCATTGCAACAGCTTTTATTTAGCCAGAAATCAAGAGTGTAAGTTTTTATGCGCTTAAAAGCATTTTCAGGCCGAATGAGCAAATATGCTGATTTCTGCCAATTGCAGCAAAATACTGAAAGGAAAGTGGGTTTGCCTTCATATTTGACCCAGAACAACTCAGTTCAGCATGGAAATATCATTGCAACAGCTTTTATTAAGCCAGAAATCAAGAGTGTAAGTTTTTATGCGCTTAAAAGCATTTTCAGGCCGAATGAGCAAATATGCTTGTTTCTGCCAATTGCAGCAAAATACTGAAAGGAAAGTGGGTTTTCCTTCATATTTGACCCAGAACAACTCAGTTCAGCATGGAAATATCATTGCAACAGCTTTTATTTAGCCAGAAATCAAGAGTGTAAGTTTTTATGCGCTTAAAAGCATTTTCAGGCCGAATGAGCAAATATGCTTGTTTCTGCCAATTGCAGCAAAATACTGAAAGGAAAGTGGGTTTGCCTTCATATTTGACCCAGAACAACTCAGTTCAGCATGGAAATATCATTGCAACAGCTTTTATTTAGCCAGAAATCAAGAGTGTAAGTTTTTATGCGCTTAAAAGCATTTTCAGGCCGAATGAGCAAATATGCTTGTTTCTGCCAATTGCAGCAAAATACTGAAAGGAAAGTGGGTTTGCCTTCATATTTGACCCAGAACAACTCAGTTCAGCATGGAAATATCATTGCAACAGCTTTTATTTAGCCAGAAATCAAGAGTGTAAGTTTTTATGCGCTTAAAAGCATTTTCAGGCCGAATGAGCAAATATGCTTGTTTCTGCCAATTGCAGCAAAATACTGAAAGGAAAGTGGGTTTGCCTTCATATTTGACCCAGAACAACTCAGTTCAGCATGGAAATATCATTGCAACAGCTTTTATTTAGCCAGAAATCAAGAGTGTAAGTTTTTATGCGCTTAAAAGCATTTTCAGGCCAAATCAGCTGATTTCTGCCAATTGCAGCAAAATACTGAAAGGAAAGTGGGTTTGCCTTCATATTTGACCCAGAACAACTCAGTTCAGCATGGAAATATCATTGCAACAGCTTTTATTTAGCCAGAAATCAAGAGTGTAAGTTTTTATGCCCTTAAAAGCATTTTCAGGCCAAATCAGCTGATTGCTGCCAATTGCAGCAAAATACTGAAAGGAAAGTGGGTTTGCCTTCATATTTGACCCAGAACAACTCAGTTCAGCATGGAAATATCATTGCAACAGCTTTTATTTAGCCAGAAATCAAGAGTGTAAGTTTTTATGCGCTTAAAAGCATTTTCAGGCCGAATGAGCAAATATGCTTGTTTCTGCCAATTGCAGCAAAATACTGAAAGGAAAGTGGGTTTGCCTTCATATTTGACCCAGAACAACTCAGTTCAGCATGGAAATATCATTGCAACAGCTTTTATTTAGCCAGAAATCAAGAGTGTAATTTTTTATGCGCTTAAAAGCATTTTCAGGCCGAATGAGCAAATATGCTTGTTTCTGCCAATTGCAGCAAAATACTGAAAGGAAAGTGGGTTTGCCTTCATATTTGACCCAGAACAACTCAGTTCAGCATGGAAATATCATTGCAACAGCTTTTATTTAGCCAGAAATCAAGAGTGTAAGTTTTTATGCGCTTAAAAGCATTTTCAGGCCGAATGAGCAAATATGCTTGTTTCTGCCAATTGCAGCAAAATACTGAAAGGAAAGTGGGTTTGCCTTCATATTTGACCCAGAACAACTCAGTTCAGCATGGAAATATCATTGCAACAGCTTTTATTTAGCCAGAAATCAAGAGTGTAAGTTTTTATGCGCTTAAAAGCATTTTCAGGCCGAATGAGCAAATATGCTTGTTTCTGCCAATTGCAGCAAAATACTGAAAGGAAAGTGGGTTTGCCTTCATATTTGACCCAGAACAACTCAGTTCAGCATGGAAATATCATTGCAACAGCTTTTATTTAGCCAGAAATCAAGAGTGTAAGTTTTTATGCGCTTAAAAGCATTTTCAGGCCGAATGAGCAAATATGCTTGTTTCTGCCAATTGCAGCAAAATACTGAAAGGAAAGTGGGTTTGCCTTCATATTTGACCCAGAACAACTCAGTTCAGCATGGAAATATCATTGCAACAGCTTTTATTTAGCCAGAAATCAAGAGTGTAAGTTTTTATGCGCTTAAAAGCATTTTCAGTCCAAATCAGCTGATTTCTGCCAATTGCAGCAAAATACTGAAAGGAAAGTGGGTTTGCCTTCATATTTGACCCAGAACAACTCAGTTCAGCATGGAAATATCATTGCAACAGCTTTTATTTAGCCAGAAATCAAGAGTGTAAGTTTTTATGCGCTTAAAAGCATTTTCAGGCCGAATGAGCAAATATGCTTGTTTCTGCCAATTGCAGCAAAATACTGAAAGGAAAGTGGGTTTGCCTTCATATTTGACCCAGAACAACTCAGTTCAGCATGGAAATATCATTGCAACAGCTTTTATTTAGCCAGAAATCAAAAGTGTAAGTTTTTATGCGCTTAAAAGCATTTTCAGGCCAAATCAGCTGATTTCTGCCAATTGCAGCAAAATACTGAAAGGAAAGTGGGTTTGCCTTCATATTTGACCCAGAACAACTCAGTTCAGCATGGAAATATCATTGCAACAGCTTTTATTTAGCCAGAAATCAAGAGTGTAAGTTTTTATGCCCTTAAAAGCATTTTCAGGCCAAATCAGCTGATTGCTGCCAATTGCAGCAAAATACTGAAAGGAAAGTGGGTTTGCCTTCATATTTGACCCAGAACAACTCAGTTCAGCATGGAAATATCATTGCAACAGCTTTTATTTAGCCAGAAATCAAGAGTGTAAGTTTTTATGCGCTTAAAAGCATTTTCAGGCCGAATGAGCAAATATGCTTGTTTCTGCCAATTGCAGCAAAATACTGAAAGGAAAGTGGGTTTGCCTTTATATTTGACCCAGAACAACTCAGTTCAGCATGGAAATATCATTGCAACAGCTTTTATTTAGCCAGAAATCAAGAGTGTAAGTTTTTATGCGCTTAAAAGCATTTTCAGGCCGAATGAGCAAATATGCTTGTTTCTGCCAATTGCAGCAAAATACTGAAAGGAAAGTGGGTTTGCCTTCATATTTGACCCAGAACAACTCAGTTCAGCATGGAAATATCATTGCAACAGCTTTTATTTAGCCAGAAATCAAGAGTGTAAGTTTTTATGCGCTTAAAAGCATTTTCAGGCCGAATGAGCAAATATGCTTGTTTCTGCCAATTGCAGCAAAATACTGAAAGGAAAGTGGGTTTGCCTTCATATTTGACCCAGAACAACTCAGTTCAGCATGGAAATATCATTGCAACAGCTTTTATTTAGCCAGAAATCAAGAGTGTAAGTTTTTATGCGCTTAAAAGCATTTTCAGGCCGAATGAGCAAATATGCTTGTTTCTGCCAATTGCAGCAAAATACTGAAAGGAAAGTGGGTTTGCCTTCATATTTGACCCAGAACAACTCAGTTCAGCATGGAAATATCATTGCAACAGCTTTTATTTAGCCAGAAATCAAGAGTGTAAGTTTTTATGCGCTTAAAAGCATTTTCAGGCCGAATGAGCAAATATGCTTGTTTCTGCCAATTGCAGCAAAATACTGAAAGGAAAGTGGGTTTGCCTTCATATTTGACCCAGAACAACTCAGTTCAGCATGGAAATATCATTGCAACAGCTTTTATTTAGCCAGAAATCAAGAGTGTAAGTTTTTATGCGCTTAAAAGCATTTTCAGGCCAAATCAGCTGATTTCTGCCAATTGCAGCAAAATACTGAAAGGAAAGTGGGTTTGCCTTCATATTTGACCCAGAACAACTCAGTTCAGCATGGAAATATCATTGCAACAGCTTTTATTTAGCCAGAAATCAAGAGTTTAAGTTTTTATGCGCTTAAAAGCATTTTCAGGACGAATGAGCAAATATGCTTGTTTCTGCCAATTGCAGCAAAATACTGAAAGGAAAGTGGGTTTGCCTTCATATTTGACCCAGAACAACTCAGTTCAGCATGGAATATCATTGCAACAGCTTTTATTTAGCCAGAAATCAAGAGTGTAAGTTTTTATGCGCTTAAAAGCATTTTCAGGCCAATTTAGCTGATTTCTGCCAATTGCAGCAAAATACTGAAAGGAAAGTGGGTTTGCCTTCATATTTGACCCAGAACAACTCAGTTCAGCATGGAAATATCATTGCAACAGCTTTTATTTAGCCAGAAATCAAGAGTGTAAGTTTTTATGCGCTTAAAAGCATTTTCAGGCCGAATGAGCAAATATGCTTGTTTCTGCCAATTGCAGCAAAATACTGAAAGGAAAGTGGGTTTGCCTTCATATTTGACCCAGAACAACTCAGTTCAGCATGGAAATATCATTGCAACAGCTTTTATTTAGCCAGAAATCAAGAGTGTAAGTTTTTATGCGCTTAAAAGCATTTTCAGGCCGAATGAGCAAATATGCTTGTTTCTGCCAATTGCAGCAAAATACTGAAAGGAAAGTGGGTTTGCCTTCATATTTGACCCAGAACAACTCAGTTTAGCATGGAAATATCATTGCAACAGCTTTTATTTAGCCAGAAATCAAGAGTGTAAGTTTTTATGCGCTTAAAAGCATTTTCAGGCCGAATGAGCAAATATGCTTGTTTCTGCAAATTGCAGCAAAATACTGAAAGGAAAGTGGGTTTGCCTTCATATTTGACCCAGAACAACTCAGTTCAGCATGGAAATATCATTGCAACAGCTTTTATTTAGCCAGAAATCAAGAGTGTAAGTTTTTATGCGCTTAAAAGCATTTTCAGGCCAAATCAGCTGATTTCTGCCAATTGCAGCAAAATACTGAAAGGAAAGTGGGTTTGCCTTCATATTTGACCCAGAACAACTCAGTTCAGCATGGAAATATCATTGCAACAGCTTTTATTTAGCCAGAAATCAAGAGTGTAAGTTTTTATGCGCTTAAAAGCATTTTCAGGCCGAATGAGCAAATATGCTTGTTTCTGCCAATTGCAGCAAAATACTGAAAGGAAAGTGGGTTTGCCTTCATATTTGACCCAGAACAACTCAGTTCAGCATGGAAATATCATTGCAACAGCTTTTATTTAGCCAGAAATCAAGAGTGTAAGTTTTTATGCGATTAAAAGCATTTTCAGGCCGAATGAGCAAATATGCTTGTTTCTGCCAATTGCAGCAAAATACTGAAAGGAAAGTGGGTTTGCCTTCATATTTGACCCAGAACAACTCAGTTCAGCATGGAAATATCATTGCAACAGCTTTTATTTAGCCAGAAATCAAGAGTGTAAGTTTTTATGCGATTAAAAGCATTTTCAGGACGAATGAGCAAATATGCTTGTTTCTGCCAATTGCAGCAAAATACTGAAAGGAAAGTGGGTTTGCCTTCATATTTGACCCAGAACAACTGAGTTCAGCATGGAAATATCATTGCAACAGCTTTTATTTAGCCAGAAATCAAGAGTGTAAGTTTTTATGCGCTTAAAAGCATTTTCAGGCCGAATGAGCAAATATGCTTGTTTCTGCCAATTGCAGCAAAATACTGAAAGGAAAGTGGGTTTGCCTTCATATTTGACCCAGAACAACTCAGTTCAGCATGGAAATATCATTGCAACAGCTTTTATTTAGCCAGAAATCAAGAGTGTAAGTTTTTATGCGCTTAAAAGCATTTTCAGGCCAAATCAGCTGATTTCTGCCAATTGCAGCAAAATACTGAAAGGAAAGTGGGTTTGCCTTCATATTTGACCCAGAACAACTCAGTTCAGCATGGAAATATCATTGCAACAGCTTTTATTTAGCCAGAAATCAAGAGTGTAAGTTTTTATGCGCTTAAAAGCATTTTCAGGCCGAATGAGCAAATATGCTTGTTTCTGCCAATTGCAGCAAAATACTGAAAGGAAAGTGGGTTTGCCTTCATATTTGACCCAGAACAACTCAGTTCAGCATGGAAATATCATTGCAACAGCTTTTATTTAGCCAGAAATCAAGAGTGTAAGTTTTTATGCGCTTAAAAGCATTTTCAGCCCGAATGAGCAAATATGCTTGTTTCTGCCAATTGCAGCAAAATACTGAAAGGAAAGTGGGTTTGCCTTCATATTTGACCCAGAACAACTGAGTTCAGCATGGAAATATCATTGCAACAGCTTTTATTTAGCCAGAAATCAAGAGTGTAAGTTTTTATGCGCTTAAAAGCATTTTCAGGCCAAATCAGCTGATTTCTGCCAATTGCAGCAAAATACTGAAAGGAAAGTGGGTTTGCCTTCATATTTGACCCAGAACAACTCACTTCAGCATGGAAATATCATTGCAACAGCTTTTATTTAGCCAGAAATCAAGAGTGTAAGTTTTTATGCGCTTAAAAGCATTTTCAGGACGAATGAGCAAATATGCTTGTTTCTGCCAATTGCAGCAAAATACTGAAAGGAAAGTGGGTTTGCCTTCATATTTGACCCAGAACAACTCAGTTCAGCATGGAAATATCATTGCAACAGCTTTTATTTAGCCAGAAATCAAGAGTGTAAGTTTTTATGCGCTTAAAAGCATTTTCAGGCCGAATGAGCAAATATGCTTGTTTCTGCCAATTGCAGCAAAATACTGAAAGGAAAGTGGGTTTGCCTTCATATTTGACCCAGAACAACTCAGTTCAGCATGGAAATATCATTGCAACAGCTTTTATTTAGCCAGAAATCAAGAGTGTAAGTTTTTATGCGCTTAAAAGCATTTTCAGGCCGAATGAGCAAATATGCTTGTTTCTGCCAATTGCAGCAAAATACTGAAAGGAAAGTGGGTTTGCCTTCATATTTGACCCAGAACAACTCAGTTCAGCATGGAAATAACATTGCAACAGCTTTTATTTAGCCAGAAATCAAGAGTGTAAGTTTTTATGCGCTTAAAAGCATTTTCAGGCCGAATGAGCAAATATGCTTGTTTCTGCCAATTGCAGCAAAATACTGAAAGGAAAGTGGGTTTGCCTTCATATTTGACCCAGAACAACTCAGTTCAGCATGGAAATATCATTGCAACAGCTTTTATTTAGCCAGAAATCAAGAGTGTAAGTTTTTATGCCCTTAAAAGCATTTTCAGGCCAAATCAGCTGATTTCTGCCAATTGCAGCAAAATACTGAAAGGAAAGTGGGTTTGCCTTCATATTTGACCCAGAACAACTCAGTTCAGCATGGAAATATCATTGCAACAGCTTTTATTTAGCCAGAAATCAAGAGTGTAAGTTTTTATGCGCTTAAAAGCATTTTCAGGCCGAATGAGCAAATATGCTTGTTTCTGCCAATTGCAGCAAAATACTGAAAGGAAAGTGGGTTTGCCTTCATATTTGACCCAGAACAACTCAGTTCAGCATGGAATATCATCGCAACAGCTTTTATTTAGCCAGAAATCAAGAGTGTAAGTTTTTATGCGCTTAAAAGTATTTTCAGGCCAAATCAGCTGATTTCTGCCAATTGCAGCAAAATACTGAAAGGAAAGTGGGTTTGCCTTCATATTTGACCCAGAACAACTCAGTTCAGCATGGAATATCATTGCAACAGCTTTTATTTAGCCAGAAATCAAGAGTGTAAGTTTTTATGCGCTTAAAAGTATTTTCAGGCCAAATCAGCTGATTTCTGCCAATTGCAGCAAAATACTGAAAGGAAAGTGGGTTTGCCTTCATATTTGACCCAGAACAACTCAGTTCAGCATGGAATATCATTGCAACAGCTTTTATTTAGCCAGAAATCAAGAGTGTAAGTTTTTATGCGCTTAAAAGCATTTTCAGGCCAAATCAGCTGATTTCTGCCAATTGCAGCAAAATACTGAAAGGAAAGTGGGTTTGCCTTCATATTTGACCCAGAACAACTCAGTTCAGCATGGAAATATCATTGCAACAGCTTTTATTTAGCCAGAAATCAAGAGTGTAAGTTTTTATGCGCTTAAAAGCATTTTCAGGCCGAATGAGCAAATATGCTTGTTTCTGCCAATTGCAGCAAAATACTGAAAGGAAAGTGGGTTTGCCTTCATATTTGACCCAGAACAACTCAGTTCAGCATGGAAATATCATTGCAACAGCTTTTATTTAGCCAGAAATCAAGAGTGTAAGTTTTTATGCGCTTAAAAGCATTTTCAGGCCAAATCAGCTGATTTCTGCCAATTGCAGCAAAATACTGAAAGGAAAGTGGGTTTGCCTTCATATTTGACCCAGAACAACTCAGTTCAGCATGGAAATATCATTGCAACAGCTTTTATTTAGCCAGAAATCAAGAGTGTAAGTTTTTATGCCCTTAAAAGCATTTTCAGGCCAAATCAGCTGATTGCTGCCAATTGCAGCAAAATACTGAAAGGAAAGTGGGTTTGCCTTCATATTTGACCCAGAACAACTCAGTTCAGCATGGAAATATCATTGCAACAGCTTTTATTTAGCCAGAAATCAAGAGTGTAAGTTTTTATGCGCTTAAAAGCATTTTCAGGCCGAATGAGCAAATATGCTTGTTTCTGCCAATTGCAGCAAAATACTGAAAGGAAAGTGGGTTTGCCTTCATATTTGACCCAGAACAACTCAGTTCAGCATGGAAATATCATTGCAACAGCTTTTATTTAGCCAGAAATCAAGAGTGTAAGTTTTTATGCGCTTAAAAGCATTTTCAGGCCGAATGAGCAAATATGCTTGTTTCTGCCAATTGCAGCAAAATACTGAAAGGAAAGTGGGTTTGCCTTCATATTTGACCCAGAACAACTCAGTTCAGCATGGAAATATCATTGCAACAGCTTTTATTTAGCCAGAAATCAAGAGTGTAAGTTTTTATGCGCTTAAAAGCATTTTCAGGCCGAATGAGCAAATATGCTTGTTTCTGCCAATTGCAGCAAAATACTGAAAGGAAAGTGGGTTTGCCTTCATATTTGACCCAGAACAACTCAGTTCAGCATGGAAATATCATTGCAACAGCTTTTATTTAGCCAGAAATCAAGAGTGTAAGTTTTTATGCGCTTAAAAGCATTTTCAGGCCGAATGAGCAAATATGCTTGTTTCTGCCAATTGCAGCAAAATACTGAAAGGAAAGTGGGTTTGCCTTCATATTTGACCCAGAACAACTCAGTTCAGCATGGAAATATCATTGCAACAGCTTTTATTTAGCCAGAAATCAAGAGTGTAAGTTTTTATGCGCTTAAAAGCATTTTCAGGCCGAATGAGCAAATATGCTTGTTTCTGCCAATTGCAGCAAAATACTGAAAGGAAAGTGGGTTTGCCTTCATATTTGACCCAGAACAACTCAGTTCAGCATGGAAATATCATTGCAACAGCTTTTATTTAGCCAGAAATCAAGAGTGTAAGTTTTTATGCGCTTAAAAGCATTTTCAGGCCAAATCAGCTGATTTCTGCCAATTGCAGCAAAATACTGAAAGGAAAGTGGGTTTGCCTTCATATTTGACCCAGAACAACTCAGTTCAGCATGGAAATATCATTGCAACAGCTTTTATTTAGCCAGAAATCAAGAGTGTAAGTTTTTATGCGCTTAAAAGCATTTTCAGGCCAAATCAGCTGATTGCTGCCAATTGCAGCAAAATACTGAAAGGAAAGTGGGTTTGCCTTCATATTTGACCCAGAACAACTCAGTTCAGCATGGAAATATCATTGCAACAGCTTTTATTTAGCCAGAAATCAAGAGTGTAAGTTTTTATGCCCTTAAAAGCATTTTCAGGCCGAATGAGCAAATATGCTTGTTTCTGCCAATTGCAGCAAAATACTGAAAGGAAAGTGGGTTTGCCTTTATATTTGACCCAGAACAACTCAGTTCAGCATGGAAATATCATTGCAACAGCTTTTATTTAGCCAGAAATCAAGAGTGTAAGTTTTTATGCGCTTAAAAGCATTTTCAGGCCGAATGAGCAAATATGCTTGTTTCTGCCAATTGCAGCAAAATACTGAAAGGAAAGTGGGTTTGCCTTCATATTTGACCCAGAACAACTCAGTTCAGCATGGAAATATCATTGCAACAGCTTTTATTTAGCCAGAAATCAAGAGTGTAAGTTTTTATGCGCTTAAAAGCATTTTCAGGCCGAATGAGCTTGTTTCTGCCAATTGCAGCAAAATACTGAAAGGAAAGTAGGTTTGCCTTCATATTTGACCCAGAACAACTCAGTTCAGCATGGAAATATCATTGCAACAGCTTTTATTTAGCCAGAAATCAAGAGTGTAAGTTTTTATGCGCTTAAAAGCATTTTCAGGCCGAATGAGCAAATATGCTTGTTTCTGCCAATTGCAGCAAAATACTGAAAGGAAAGTGGGTTTGCCTTCATATTTGACCCAGAACAACTCAGTTCAGCATGGAAATATCATTGCAACAGCTTTTATTTAGCCAGAAATCAAGAGTGTAAGTTTTTATGCGCTTAAAAGCATTTTCAGGCCGAATGAGCAAATATGCTGATTTCTGCCAATTGCAGCAAAATACTGAAAGGAAAGTGGGTTTGCCTTCATATTTGACCCAGAACAACTCAGTTCAGCATGGAAATATCATTGCAACAGCTTTTATTTAGCCAGAAATCAAGAGTGTAAGTTTTTATGCGCTTAAAAGCATTTTCAGGCCGAATGAGCAAATATGCTTGTTTCTGCCAATTGCAGCAAAATACTGAAAGGAAAGTGGGTTTGCCTTCATATTTGACCCAGAACAACTCAGTTCAGCATGGAAATATCATTGCAACAGCTTTTATTTAGCCAGAAATCAAGAGTGTAAGTTTTTATGCGCTTAAAAGCATTTTCAGGCCGAATGAGCAAATATGCTTGTTTCTGCCAATTGCAGCAAAATACTGAAAGGAAAGTGGGTTTGCCTTCATATTTGACCCAGAACAACTCAGTTCAGCATGGAAATATCATTGCAACAGCTTTTATTTAGCCAGAAATCAAGAGTGTAAGTTTTTATGCGCTTAAAAGCATTTTCAGGCCAAATCAGCTGATTTCTGCCAATTGCAGCAAAATACTGAAAGGAAAGTGGGTTTGCCTTCATATTTGACCCAGAACAACTCAGTTCAGCATGGAAATATCATTGCAACAGCTTTTATTTAGCCAGAAATCAAGAGTGTAAGTTTTTATGCGCTTAAAAGCATTTTCAGGCCAAATCAGCTGATTGCTGCCAATTGCAGCAAAATACTGAAAGGAAAGTGGGTTTGCCTTCATATTTGACCCAGAACAACTCAGTTCAGCATGGAAATATCATTGCAACAGCTTTTATTTAGCCAGAAATCAAGAGTGTAAGTTTTTATGCCCTTAAAAGCATTTTCAGGCCGAATGAGCAAATATGCTTGTTTCTGCCAATTGCAGCAAAATACTGAAAGGAAAGTGGGTTTGCCTTTATATTTGACCCAGAACAACTCAGTTCAGCATGGAAATATCATTGCAACAGCTTTTATTTAGCCAGAAATCAAGAGTGTAAGTTTTTATGCGCTTAAAAGCATTTTCAGGCCGAATGAGCAAATATGCTTGTTTCTGCCAATTGCAGCAAAATACTGAAAGGAAAGTGGGTTTGCCTTCATATTTGACCCAGAACAACTCAGTTCAGCATGGAAATATCATTGCAACAGCTTTTATTTAGCCAGAAATCAAGAGTGTAAGTTTTTATGCGCTTAAAAGCATTTTCAGGCCGAATGAGCAAATATGCTTGTTTCTGCCAATTGCAGCAAAATACTGAAAGGAAAGTGGGTTTGCCTTCATATTTGACCCAGAACAACTCAGTTCAGCATGGAAATATCATTGCAACAGCTTTTATTTAGCCAGAAATCAAGAGTGTAAGTTTTTATGCGCTTAAAAGCATTTTCAGGCCGAATGAGCAAATATGCTTGTTTCTGCCAATTGCAGCAAAATACTGAAAGGAAAGTGGGTTTGCCTTCATATTTGACCCAGAACAACTCAGTTCAGCATGGAAATATCATTGCAACAGCTTTTATTTAGCCAGAAATCAAGAGTGTAAGTTTTTATGCGCTTAAAAGCATTTTCAGGCCGAATGAGCAAATATGCTTGTTTCTGCCAATTGCAGCAAAATACTGAAAGGAAAGTGGGTTTGCCTTCATATTTGACCCAGAACAACTCAGTTCAGCATGGAAATATCATTGCAACAGCTTTTATTTAGCCAGAAATCAAGAGTGTAAGTTTTTATGCGCTTAAAAGCATTTTCAGGCCAATTTAGCTGATTTCTGCCAATTGCAGCAAAATACTGAAAGGAAAGTGGGTTTGCCTTCATATTTGACCCAGAACAACTCAGTTCAGCATGGAAATATCATTGCAACAGCTTTTATTTAGCCAGAAATCAAGAGTGTAAGTTTTTATGCGCTTAAAAGCATTTTCAGGCCGAATGAGCAAATATGCTTGTTTCTGCCAATTGCAGCAAAATACTGAAAGGAAAGTGGGTTTGCCTTCATATTTGACCCAGAACAACTCAGTTCAGCATGGAAATATCATTGCAACAGCTTTTATTTAGCCAGAAATCAAGAGTGTAAGTTTTTATGCGCTTAAAAGCATTTTCAGGCCGAATGAGCAAATATGCTTGTTTCTGCCAATTGCAGCAAAATACTGAAAGGAAAGTGGGTTTGCCTTCATATTTGACCCAGAACAACTCAGTTCAGCATGGAAATATCATTGCAACAGCTTTTATTTAGCCAGAAATCAAGAGTGTAAGTTTTTATGCGCTTAAAAGCATTTTCAGGCCGAATGAGCAAATATGCTTGTTTCTGCCAATTGCAGCAAAATACTGAAAGGAAAGTGGGTTTGCCTTCATATTTGACCCAGAACAACTCAGTTCAGCATGGAAATATCATTGCAACAGCTTTTATTTAGCCAGAAATCAAGAGTGTAAGTTTTTATGCGCTTAAAAGCATTTTCAGGCCGAATGAGCAAATATGCTTGTTTCTGCCAATTGCAGCAAAATACTGAAAGGAAAGTGGGTTTGCCTTCATATTTGACCCAGAACAACTCAGTTCAGCATGGAAATATCATTGCAACAGCTTTTATTTAGCCAGAAATCAAGAGTGTAAGTTTTTATGCGCTTAAAAGCATTTTCAGGCCAAATCAGCTGATTTCTGCCAATTGCAGCAAAATACTGAAAGGAAAGTGGGTTTGCCTTCATATTTGACCCAGAACAACTCAGTTCAGCATGGAAATATCATTGCAACAGCTTTTATTTAGCCAGAAATCAAGAGTGTAAGTTTTTATGCGCTTAAAAGCATTTTCAGGCCGAATGAGCAAATATGCTTGTTTCTGCCAATTGCAGCAAAATACTGAAAGGAAAGTGGGTTTGCCTTCATATTTGACCCAGAACAACTCAGTTCAGCATGGAAATATCATTGCAACAGCTTTTATTTAGCCAGAAATCAAGAGTGTAAGTTTTTATGCGATTAAAAGCATTTTCAGGCCGAATGAGCCAATTTCTGCCAATTGCAGCAAAATACTGAAAGGAAAGTGGGTTTGCCTTCATATTTGACCCAGAACAACTCAGTTCAGCATGGAAATATCATTGCAACAGCTTTTATTTAGCCAGAAATCAAGAGTGTAAGTTTTTATGCGCTTAAAAGCATTTTCAGGACGAATGAGCAAATATGCTTGTTTCTGCCAATTGCAGCAAAATACTGAAAGGAAAGTGGGTTTGCCTTCATATTTGACCCAGAACAACTCAGTTCAGCATGGAAATATCATTGCAACAGCTTTTATTTAGCCAGAAGTCAAGAGTGTAAGTTTTTATGCGCTTAAAAGCATTTTCAGGCCGAATGAGCAAATATGCTTGTTTCTGCCAATTGCAGCAAAATACTGAAAGGAAAGTGGGTTTGCCTTCATATTTGACCCAGAACAACTCAGTTCAGCATGGAAATATCATTGCAACAGCTTTTATTTAGCCAGAAATCAAGAGTGTAAGTTTTTATGCGCTTAAAAGCATTTTCAGGCCGAATGAGCAAATATGCTTGTTTCTGCCAATTGCAGCAAAATACTGAAAGGAAAGTGGGTTTGCCTTCATATTTGACCCAGAACAACTCAGTTCAGCATGGAAATATCATTGCAACAGCTTTTATTTAGCCAGAAATCAAGAGTGTAAGTTTTTATGCGATTAAAAGCATTTTCAGGCCGAATGAGCAAATATGCTTGTTTCTGCCAATTGCAGCAAAATACTGAAAGGAAAGTGGGTTTGCCTTCATATTTGACCCAGAACAACTCAGTTCAGCATGGAAATATCATTGCAACAGCTTTTATTTAGCCAGAAATCAAGAGTGTAAGTTTTTATGCGCTTAAAAGCATTTTCAGGCCAAATCAGCTGATTTCTGCCAATTGCAGCAAAATACTGAAAGGAAAGTGGGTTTGCCTTCATATTTGACCCAGAACAACTCAGTTCAGCATGGAAATATCATTGCAACAGCTTTTATTTAGCCAGAAATCAAGAGTGTAAGTTTTTATGCGCTTAAAAGCATTTTCAGGCCGAATGAGCAAATATGCTTGTTTCTGCCAATTGCAGCAAAATACTGAAAGGAAAGTGGGTTTGCCTTCATATTTGACCCAGAACAACTCAGTTCAGCATGGAAATATCATTGCAACAGCTTTTATTTAGCCAGAAATCAAGAGTGTAAGTTTTTATGCGCTTAAAAGCATTTTCAGCCCGAATGAGCAAATATGCTTGTTTCTGCCAATTGCAGCAAAATACTGAAAGGAAAGTGGGTTTGCCTTCATATTTGACCCAGAACAACTGAGTTCAGCATGGAAATATCATTGCAACAGCTTTTATTTAGCCAGAAATCAAGAGTGTAAGTTTTTATGCGCTTAAAAGCATTTTCAGGCCAAATCAGCTGATTTCTGCCAATTGCAGCAAAATACTGAAAGGAAAGTGGGTTTGCCTTCATATTTGACCCAGAACAACTCACTTCAGCATGGAAATATCATTGCAACAGCTTTTATTTAGCCAGAAATCAAGAGTGTAAGTTTTTATGCGCTTAAAAGCATTTTCAGGACGAATGAGCAAATATGCTTGTTTCTGCCAATTGCAGCAAAATACTGAAAGGAAAGTGGGTTTGCCTTCATATTTGACCCAGAACAACTCAGTTCAGCATGGAAATATCATTGCAACAGCTTTTATTTAGCCAGAAATCAAGAGTGTAAGTTTTTATGCGCTTAAAAGCATTTTCAGGCCGAATGAGCAAATATGCTTGTTTCTGCCAATTGCAGCAAAATACTGAAAGGAAAGTGGGTTTGCCTTCATATTTGACCCAGAACAACTCAGTTCAGCATGGAAATATCATTGCAACAGCTTTTATTTAGCCAGAAATCAAGAGTGTAAGTTTTTATGCGCTTAAAAGCATTTTCAGGCCGAATGAGCAAATATGCTTGTTTCTGCCAATTGCAGCAAAATACTGAAAGGAAAGTGGGTTTGCCTTCATATTTGACCCAGAACAACTCAGTTCAGCATGGAAATAACATTGCAACAGCTTTTATTTAGCCAGAAATCAAGAGTGTAAGTTTTTATGCGCTTAAAAGCATTTTCAGGCCGAATGAGCAAATATGCTTGTTTCTGCCAATTGCAGCAAAATACTGAAAGGAAAGTGGGTTTGCCTTCATATTTGACCCAGAACAACTCAGTTCAGCATGGAAATATCATTGCAACAGCTTTTATTTAGCCAGAAATCAAGAGTGTAAGTTTTTATGCCCTTAAAAGCATTTTCAGGCCAAATCAGCTGATTTCTGCCAATTGCAGCAAAATACTGAAAGGAAAGTGGGTTTGCCTTCATATTTGACCCAGAACAACTCAGTTCAGCATGGAAATATCATTGCAACAGCTTTTATTTAGCCAGAAATCAAGAGTGTAAGTTTTTATGCGCTTAAAAGCATTTTCAGGCCGAATGAGCAAATATGCTTGTTTCTGCCAATTGCAGCAAAATACTGAAAGGAAAGTGGGTTTGCCTTCATATTTGACCCAGAACAACTCAGTTCAGCATGGAATATCATCGCAACAGCTTTTATTTAGCCAGAAATCAAGAGTGTAAGTTTTTATGCGCTTAAAAGTATTTTCAGGCCAAATCAGCTGATTTCTGCCAATTGCAGCAAAATACTGAAAGGAAAGTGGGTTTGCCTTCATATTTGACCCAGAACAACTCAGTTCAGCATGGAATATCATTGCAACAGCTTTTATTTAGCCAGAAATCAAGAGTGTAAGTTTTTATGCGCTTAAAAGTATTTTCAGGCCAAATCAGCTGATTTCTGCCAATTGCAGCAAAATACTGAAAGGAAAGTGGGTTTGCCTTCATATTTGACCCAGAACAACTCAGTTCAGCATGGAATATCATTGCAACAGCTTTTATTTAGCCAGAAATCAAGAGTGTAAGTTTTTATGCGCTTAAAAGCATTTTCAGGCCAAATCAGCTGATTTCTGCCAATTGCAGCAAAATACTGAAAGGAAAGTGGGTTTGCCTTCATATTTGACCCAGAACAACTCAGTTCAGCATGGAAATATCATTGCAACAGCTTTTATTTAGCCAGAAATCAAGAGTGTAAGTTTTTATGCGCTTAAAAGCATTTTCAGGCCGAATGAGCAAATATGCTTGTTTCTGCCAATTGCAGCAAAATACTGAAAGGAAAGTGGGTTTGCCTTCATATTTGACCCAGAACAACTCAGTTCAGCATGGAAATATCATTGCAACAGCTTTTATTTAGCCAGAAATCAAGAGTGTAAGTTTTTATGCGCTTAAAAGCATTTTCAGGCCAAATCAGCTGATTTCTGCCAATTGCAGCAAAATACTGAAAGGAAAGTGGGTTTGCCTTCATATTTGACCCAGAACAACTCAGTTCAGCATGGAAATATCATTGCAACAGCTTTTATTTAGCCAGAAATCAAGAGTGTAAGTTTTTATGCCCTTAAAAGCATTTTCAGGCCAAATCAGCTGATTGCTGCCAATTGCAGCAAAATACTGAAAGGAAAGTGGGTTTGCCTTCATATTTGACCCAGAACAACTCAGTTCAGCATGGAAATATCATTGCAACAGCTTTTATTTAGCCAGAAATCAAGAGTGTAAGTTTTTATGCGCTTAAAAGCATTTTCAGGCCGAATGAGCAAATATGCTTGTTTCTGCCAATTGCAGCAAAATACTGAAAGGAAAGTGGGTTTGCCTTCATATTTGACCCAGAACAACTCAGTTCAGCATGGAAATATCATTGCAACAGCTTTTATTTAGCCAGAAATCAAGAGTGTAAGTTTTTATGCGCTTAAAAGCATTTTCAGGCCGAATGAGCAAATATGCTTGTTTCTGCCAATTGCAGCAAAATACTGAAAGGAAAGTGGGTTTGCCTTCATATTTGACCCAGAACAACTCAGTTCAGCATGGAAATATCATTGCAACAGCTTTTATTTAGCCAGAAATCAAGAGTGTAAGTTTTTATGCGCTTAAAAGCATTTTCAGGCCGAATGAGCAAATATGCTTGTTTCTGCCAATTGCAGCAAAATACTGAAAGGAAAGTGGGTTTGCCTTCATATTTGACCCAGAACAACTCAGTTCAGCATGGAAATATCATTGCAACAGCTTTTATTTAGCCAGAAATCAAGAGTGTAAGTTTTTATGCGCTTAAAAGCATTTTCAGGCCGAATGAGCAAATATGCTTGTTTCTGCCAATTGCAGCAAAATACTGAAAGGAAAGTGGGTTTGCCTTCATATTTGACCCAGAACAACTCAGTTCAGCATGGAAATATCATTGCAACAGCTTTTATTTAGCCAGAAATCAAGAGTGTAAGTTTTTATGCGCTTAAAAGCATTTTCAGGCCGAATGAGCAAATATGCTTGTTTCTGCCAATTGCAGCAAAATACTGAAAGGAAAGTGGGTTTGCCTTCATATTTGACCCAGAACAACTCAGTTCAGCATGGAAATATCATTGCAACAGCTTTTATTTAGCCAGAAATCAAGAGTGTAAGTTTTTATGCGCTTAAAAGCATTTTCAGGCCAAATCAGCTGATTTCTGCCAATTGCAGCAAAATACTGAAAGGAAAGTGGGTTTGCCTTCATATTTGACCCAGAACAACTCAGTTCAGCATGGAAATATCATTGCAACAGCTTTTATTTAGCCAGAAATCAAGAGTGTAAGTTTTTATGCGCTTAAAAGCATTTTCAGGCCAAATCAGCTGATTGCTGCCAATTGCAGCAAAATACTGAAAGGAAAGTGGGTTTGCCTTCATATTTGACCCAGAACAACTCAGTTCAGCATGGAAATATCATTGCAACAGCTTTTATTTAGCCAGAAATCAAGAGTGTAAGTTTTTATGCCCTTAAAAGCATTTTCAGGCCGAATGAGCAAATATGCTTGTTTCTGCCAATTGCAGCAAAATACTGAAAGGAAAGTGGGTTTGCCTTATATTTGACCCAGAACAACTCAGTTCAGCATGGAAATATCATTGCAACAGCTTTTATTTAGCCAGAAATCAAGAGTGTAAGTTTTTATGCGCTTAAAAGCATTTTCAGGCCGAATGAGCAAATATGCTTGTTTCTGCCAATTGCAGCAAAATACTGAAAGGAAAGTGGGTTTGCCTTCATATTTGACCCAGAACAACTCAGTTCAGCATGGAAATATCATTGCAACAGCTTTTATTTAGCCAGAAATCAAGAGTGTAAGTTTTTATGCGCTTAAAAGCATTTTCAGGCCGAATGAGCAAATATGCTTGTTTCTGCCAATTGCAGCAAAATACTGAAAGGAAAGTGGGTTTGCCTTCATATTTGACCCAGAACAACTCAGTTCAGCATGGAAATATCATTGCAACAGCTTTTATTTAGCCAGAAATCAAGAGTGTAAGTTTTTATGCGCTTAAAAGCATTTTCAGGCCGAATGAGCAAATATGCTTGTTTCTGCCAATTGCAGCAAAATACTGAAAGGAAAGTGGGTTTGCCTTCATATTTGACCCAGAACAACTCAGTTCAGCATGGAAATATCATTGCAACAGCTTTTATTTAGCCAGAAATCAAGAGTGTAAGTTTTTATGCGCTTAAAAGCATTTTCAGGCCGAATGAGCAAATATGCTTGTTTCTGCCAATTGCAGCAAAATACTGAAAGGAAAGTGGGTTTGCCTTCATATTTGACCCAGAACAACTCAGTTCAGCATGGAAATATCATTGCAACAGCTTTTATTTAGCCAGAAATCAAGAGTGTAAGTTTTTATGCGCTTAAAAGCATTTTCAGGCCAATTTAGCTGATTTCTGCCAATTGCAGCAAAATACTGAAAGGAAAGTGGGTTTGCCTTCATATTTGACCCAGAACAACTCAGTTCAGCATGGAAATATCATTGCAACAGCTTTTATTTAGCCAGAAATCAAGAGTGTAAGTTTTTATGCGCTTAAAAGCATTTTCAGGCCGAATGAGCAAATAAGCTTGTTTCTGCCAATTGCAGCAAAATACTGAAAGGAAAGTGGGTTTGCCTTCATATTTGACCCAGAACAACTCAGTTCAGCATGGAAATATCATTGCAACAGCTTTTATTTAGCCAGAAATCAAGAGTGTAAGTTTTTATGCGCTTAAAAGCATTTTCAGGCCGAATGAGCAAATATGCTTGTTTCTGCCAATTGCAGCAAAATACTGAAAGGAAAGTGGGTTTGCCTTCATATTTGACCCAGAACAACTCAGTTCAGCATGGAAATATCATTGCAACAGCTTTTATTTAGCCAGAAATCAAGAGTGTAAGTTTTTATGCGCTTAAAAGCATTTTCAGGCCGAATGAGCAAATATGCTTGTTTCTGCCAATTGCAGCAAAATACTGAAAGGAAAGTGGGTTTGCCTTCATATTTGACCCAGAACAACTCAGTTCAGCATGGAAATATCATTGCAACAGCTTTTATTTAGCCAGAAATCAAGAGTGTAAGTTTTTATGCGCTTAAAAGCATTTTCAGGCCGAATGAGCAAATATGCTTGTTTCTGCCAATTGCAGCAAAATACTGAAAGGAAAGTGGGTTTGCCTTCATATTTGACCCAGAACAACTCAGTTCAGCATGGAAATATCATTGCAACAGCTTTTATTTAGCCAGAAATCAAGAGTGTAAGTTTTTATGCGCTTAAAAGCATTTTCAGGCCAAATCAGCTGATTTCTGCCAATTGCAGCAAAATACTGAAAGGAAAGTGGGTTTGCCTTCATATTTGACCCAGAACAACTCAGTTCAGCATGGAAATATCATTGCAACAGCTTTTATTTAGCCAGAAATCAAGAGTGTAAGTTTTTATGCGTTTAAAAGCATTTTCAGGCCGAATGAGCAAATATGCTTGTTTCTGCCAATTGCAGCAAAATACTGAAAGGAAAGTGGGTTTGCCTTCATATTTGACCCAGAACAACTCAGTTCAGCATGGAAATATCATTGCAACAGCTTTTATTTAGCCAGAAATCAAGAGTGTAAGTTTTTATGCGATTAAAAGCATTTTCAGGCCGAATGAGCCAATTTCTGCCAATTGCAGCAAAATACTGAAAGGAAAGTGGGTTTGCCTTCATATTTGACCCAGAACAACTCAGTTCAGCATGGAAATATCATTGCAACAGCTTTTATTTAGCCAGAAATCAAGAGTGTAAGTTTTTATGCGCTTAAAAGCATTTTCAGGACGAATGAGCAAATATGCTTGTTTCTGCCAATTGCAGCAAAATACTGAAAGGAAAGTGGGTTTGCCTTCATATTTGACCCAGAACAACTCAGTTCAGCATGGAAATATCATTGCAACAGCTTTTATTTAGCCAGAAGTCAAGAGTGTAAGTTTTTATGCGCTTAAAAGCATTTTCAGGCCGAATGAGCAAATATGCTTGTTTCTGCCAATTGCAGCAAAATACTGAAAGGAAAGTGGGTTTGCCTTCATATTTGACCCAGAACAACTCAGTTCAGCATGGAAATATCATTGCAACAGCTTTTATTTAGCCAGAAATCAAGAGTGTAAGTTTTTATGCGCTTAAAAGCATTTTCAGGCCGAATGAGCAAATATGCTTGTTTCTGCCAATTGCAGCAAAATACTGAAAGGAAAGTGGGTTTGCCTTCATATTTGACCCAGAACAACTCAGTTCAGCATGGAAATATCATTGCAACAGCTTTTATTTAGCCAGAAATCAAGAGTGTAAGTTTTTATGCGATTAAAAGCATTTTCAGGCCGAATGAGCAAATATGCTTGTTTCTGCCAATTGCAGCAAAATACTGAAAGGAAAGTGGGTTTGCCTTCATATTTGACCCAGAACAACTCAGTTCAGCATGGAAATATCATTGCAACAGCTTTTATTTAGCCAGAAATCAAGAGTGTAAGTTTTTATGCGCTTAAAAGCATTTTCAGGCCGAATGAGCAAATATGCTTGTTTCTGCCAATTGCAGCAAAATACTGAAAGGAAAGTGGGTTTGCCTTCATATTTGACCCAGAACAACTCAGTTCAGCATGGAAATATCATTGCAACAGCTTTTATTTAGCCAGAAATCAAGAGTGTAAGTTTTTATGCGCTTAAAAGCATTTTCAGGCCAAATCAGCTGATTTCTGCCAATTGCAGCAAAATACTGAAAGGAAAGTGGGTTTGCCTTCATATTTGACCCAGAACAACTCAGTTCAGCATGGAAATATCATTGCAACAGCTTTTATTTAGCCAGAAATCAAGAGTGTAAGTTTTTATGCGCTTAAAAGCATTTTCAGCCCGAATGAGCAAATATGCTTGTTTCTGCCAATTGCAGCAAAATACTGAAAGGAAAGTGGGTTTGCCTTCATATTTGACCCAGAACAACTGAGTTCAGCATGGAAATATCATTGCAACAGCTTTTATTTAGCCAGAAATCAAGAGTGTAAGTTTTTATGCGCTTAAAAGCATTTTCAGGCCGAATGAGCAAATATGCTTGTTTCTGCCAATTGCAGCAAAATACTGAAAGGAAAGTGGGTTTGCCTTCATATTTGACCCAGAACAACTCAGTTCAGCATGGAAATATCATTGCAACAGCTTTTATTTAGCCAGAAATCAAGAGTGTAAGTTTTTATGCGCTTAAAAGCATTTTCAGGCCGAATGAGCAAATATGCTTGTTTCTGCCAATTGCAGCAAAATACTGAAAGGAAAGTGGGTTTGCCTTCATATTTGACCCAGAACAACTCAGTTCAGCATGGAAATATCATTGCAACAGCTTTTATTTAGCCAGAAATCAAGAGTGTAAGTTTTTATGCGCTTAAAAGCATTTTCAGGCCGAATGAGCAAATATGCTTGTTTCTGCCAATTGCAGCAAAATACTGAAAGGAAAGTGGGTTTGCCTTCATATTTGACCCAGAACAACTCAGTTCAGCATGGAAATATCATTGCAACAGCTTTTATTTAGCCAGAAATCAAGAGTGTAAGTTTTTATGCGCTTAAAAGCATTTTCAGGCCGAATGAGCAAATATGCTTGTTTCTGCCAATTGCAGCAAAATACTGAAAGGAAAGTGGGTTTGCCTTCATATTTGACCCAGAACAACTCAGTTCAGCATGGAAATATCATTGCAACAGCTTTTATTTAGCCAGAAATCAAGAGTGTAAGTTTTTATGCGCTTAAAAGCATTTTCAGGCCGAATGAGCAAATATGCTTGTTTCTGCCAATTGCAGCAAAATACTGAAAGGAAAGTGGGTTTGCCTTCATATTTGACCCAGAACAACTCAGTTCAGCATGGAAATATCATTGCAACAGCTTTTATTTAGCCAGAAATCAAGAGTGTAAGTTTTTATGCGCTTAAAAGCATTTTCAGGCCGAATGAGCAAATATGCTTGTTTCTTCCAATTGCAGCAAAATACTGAAATGAAAGTGGGTTTGCCTTCATATTTGACCCAGAACAACTCAGTTCAGCATGGAAATATCATTGCAACAGCTTTTATTTAGCCAGAAATCAAGAGTGTAAGTTTTTATGCCCTTAAAAACATTTTCAGGCCGAATGAGCAAATATGCTTGTTTCTGCCAATTGCAGCAAAATACTGAAAGGAAAGTGGGTTTGCCTTCATATTTGACCCAGAACAACTCAGTTCAGCATGGAAATATCATTGCAACAGCTTTTATTTAGCCAGAAATCAAGAGTGTAAGTTTTTATGCGCTTAAAAGCATTTTCAGCCCGAATGAGCAAATATGCTTGTTTCTGCCAATTGCAGCAAAATACTGAAAGGAAAGTGGGTTTGCCTTCATATTTGACCCAGAACAACTCAGTTCAGCATGGAAATATCATTGCAACAGCTTTTATTTAGCCAGAAATCAAGAGTGTAAGTTTTTATGCGCTTAAAAGCATTTTCAGCCCGAATGAGCAAATATGCTTGTTTCTGCCAATTGCAGCAAAATACTGAAAGGAAAGTGGGTTTGCCTTCATATTTGACCCAGAACAACTCAGTTCAGCATGGAAATATCATTGCAACAGCTTTTATTTAGCCAGAAATCAAGAGTGTAAGTTTTTATGCGCTTAAAAGCATTTTCAGGCCGAATGAGCAAATATGCTTGTTTCTGCCAATTGCAGCAAAATACTGAAAGGAAAGTGGGTTTGCCTTCATATTTGACCCAGAACAACTCAGTTCAGCATGGAAATATCATTGCAACAGCTTTTATTTAGCCAGAAATCAAGAGTGTAAGTTTTTATGCGCTTAAAAGCATTTTCAGGCCGCATGAGCAAATATGCTTGTTTCTGCCAATTGCAGCAAAATACTGAAAGGAAAGTGGGTTTGCCTTCATATTTGACCCAGAACAACTCAGTTCAGCATGGAAATATCATTGCAACAGCTTTTATTTAGCCAGAAATCAAGAGTGTAAGTTTTTATGCGCTTAAAAGCATTTTCAGCCCGAATGAGCAAATATGCTTGTTTCTGCCAATTGCAGCAAAATACTGAAAGGAAAGTGGGTTTGCCTTCATATTTGACCCAGAACAACTGAGTTCAGCATGGAAATATCATTGCAACAGCTTTTATTTAGCCAGAAATCAAGAGTGTAAGTTTTTATGCGCTTAAAAGCATTTTCAGGCCGAATGAGCAAATATGCTTGTTTCTGCCAATTGCAGCAAAATACTGAAAGGAAAGTGGGTTTGCCTTCATATTTGACCCAGAACAACTCAGTTCAGCATGGAAATATCATTGCAACAGCTTTTATTTAGCCAGAAATCAAGAGTGTAAGTTTTTATGCGCTTAAAAGCATTTTCAGGCCGAATGAGCAAATATGCTTGTTTCTGCCAATTGCAGCAAAATACTGAAAGGAAAGTGGGTTTGCCTTCATATTTGACCCAGAACAACTCAGTTCAGCATGGAAATATCATTGCAACAGCTTTTATTTAGCCAGAAATCAAGAGTGTAAGTTTTTATGCGCTTAAAAGCATTTTCAGGCCGAATGAGCAAATATGCTTGTTTCTGCCAATTGCAGCAAAATACTGAAAGGAAAGTGGGTTTGCCTTCATATTTGACCCAGAACAACTCAGTTCAGCATGGAAATATCATTGCAACAGCTTTTATTTAGCCAGAAATCAAGAGTGTAAGTTTTTATGCGCTTAAAAGCATTTTCAGGCCGAATGAGCAAATATGCTTGTTTCTGCCAATTGCAGCAAAATACTGAAAGGAAAGTGGGTTTGCCTTCATATTTGACCCAGAACAACTCAGTTCAGCATGGAAATATCATTGCAACAGCTTTTATTTAGCCAGAAATCAAGAGTGTAAGTTTTTATGCGCTTAAAAGCATTTTCAGGCCGAATGAGCAAATATGCTTGTTTCTGCCAATTGCAGCAAAATACTGAAAGGAAAGTGGGTTTGCCTTCATATTTGACCCAGAACAACTCAGTTCAGCATGGAAATATCATTGCAACAGCTTTTATTTAGCCAGAAATCAAGAGTGTAAGTTTTTATGCGCTTAAAAGCATTTTCAGGCCGAATGAGCAAATATGCTTGTTTCTTCCAATTGCAGCAAAATACTGAAATGAAAGTGGGTTTGCCTTCATATTTGACCCAGAACAACTCAGTTCAGCATGGAAATATCATTGCAACAGCTTTTATTTAGCCAGAAATCAAGAGTGTAAGTTTTTATGCCCTTAAAAACATTTTCAGGCCGAATGAGCAAATATGCTTGTTTCTGCCAATTGCAGCAAAATACTGAAAGGAAAGTGGGTTTGCCTTCATATTTGACCCAGAACAACTCAGTTCAGCATGGAAATATCATTGCAACAGCTTTTATTTAGCCAGAAATCAAGAGTGTAAGTTTTTATGCGCTTAAAAGCATTTTCAGGCCGAATGAGCAAATATGCTTGTTTCTGCCAATTGCAGCAAAATACTGAAAGGAAAGTGGGTTTGCCTTCATATTTGACCCAGAACAACTCAGTTCAGCATGGAAATATCATTGCAACAGCTTTTATTTAGCCAGAAATCAAGAGTGTAAGTTTTTATGCGCTTAAAAGCATTTTCAGCCCGAATGAGCAAATATGCTTGTTTCTGCCAATTGCAGCAAAATACTGAAAGGAAAGTGGGTTTGCCTTCATATTTGACCCAGAACAACTCAGTTCAGCATGGAAATATCATTGCAACAGCTTTTATTTAGCCAGAAATCAAGAGTGTAAGTTTTTATGCGCTTAAAAGCATTTTCAGGCCGAATGAGCAAATATGCTTGTTTCTGCCAATTGCAGCAAAATACTGAAAGGAAAGTGGGTTTGCCTTCATATTTGACCCAGAACAACTCAGTTCAGCATGGAAATATCATTGCAACAGCTTTTATTTAGCCAGAAATCAAGAGTGTAAGTTTTTATGCGCTTAAAAGCATTTTCAGGCCGCATGAGCAAATATGCTTGTTTCTGCCAATTGCAGCAAAATACTGAAAGGAAAGTGGGTTTGCCTTCATATTTGACCCAGAACAACTCAGTTCAGCATGGAAATATCATTGCAACAGCTTTTATTTAGCCAGAAATCAAGAGTGTAAGTTTTTATGCGCTTAAAAGCATTTTCAGGCCAAATCAGCTGATTTCTGCCAATTGCAGCAAAATACTGAAAGGAAAGTGGGTTTGCCTTCATATTTGACCCAGAACAACTCACTTCAGCATGGAAATATCATTGCAACAGCTTTTATTTAGCCAGAAATCAAGAGTGTAAGTTTTTATGCGCTTAAAAGCATTTTCAGGACGAATGAGCAAATATGCTTGTTTCTGCCAATTGCAGCAAAATACTGAAAGGAAAGTGGGTTTGCCTTCATATTTGACCCAGAACAACTCAGTTCAGCATGGAAATATCATTGCAACAGCTTTTATTTAGCCAGAAATCAAGAGTGTAAGTTTTTATGCGCTTAAAAGCATTTTCAGGCCGAATGAGCAAATATGCTTGTTTCTGCCAATTGCAGCAAAATACTGAAAGGAAAGTGGGTTTGCCTTCATATTTGACCCAGAACAACTCAGTTCAGCATGGAAATATCATTGCAACAGCTTTTATTTAGCCAGAAATCAAGAGTGTAAGTTTTTATGCGCTTAAAAGCATTTTCAGGCCGAATGAGCAAATATGCTTGTTTCTGCCAATTGCAGCAAAATACTGAAAGGAAAGTGGGTTTGCCTTCATATTTGACCCAGAACAACTCAGTTCAGCATGGAAATATCATTGCAACAGCTTTTATTTAGCCAGAAATCAAGAGTGTAAGTTTTTATGCGCTTAAAAGCATTTTCAGGCCGAATGAGCAAATATGCTTGTTTCTGCCAATTGCAGCAAAATACTGAAAGGAAAGTGGGTTTGCCTTCATATTTGACCCAGAACAACTCAGTTCAGCATGGAAATATCATTGCAACAGCTTTTATTTAGCCAGAAATCAAGAGTGTAAGTTTTTATGCGCTTAAAAGCATTTTCAGGCCGAATGAGCAAATATGCTTGTTTCTGCCAATTGCAGCAAAATACTGAAAGGAAAGTGGGTTTGCCTTCATATTTGACCCAGAACAACTCAGTTCAGCATGGAAATATCATTGCAACAGCTTTTATTTAGCCAGAAATCAAGAGTGTAAGTTTTTATGCGCTTAAAAGCATTTTCAGGCCGAATGAGCAAATATGCTGATTTCTGCCAATTGCAGCAAAATACTGAAATGAAAGTGGGTTTGCCTTCATATTTGACCCAGAACAACTCAGTTCAGCATGGAAATATCATTGCAACAGCTTTTATTTAGCCAGAAATCAAGAGTGTAAGTTTTTATGCCCTTAAAAACATTTTCAGGCCGAATGAGCAAATATGCTTGTTTCTGCCAATTGCAGCAAAATACTGAAAGGAAAGTGGGTTTGCCTTCATATTTGACCCAGAACAACTCAGTTCAGCATGGAAATATCATTGCAACAGCTTTTATTTAGCCAGAAATCAAGAGTGTAAGTTTTTATGCGCTTAAAAGCATTTTCAGGCCGAATGAGCAAATATGCTTGTTTCTGCCAATTGCAGCAAAATACTGAAAGGAAAGTGGGTTTGCCTTCATATTTGACCCAGAACAACTCAGTTCAGCATGGAAATATCATTGCAACAGCTTTTATTTAGCCAGAAATCAAGAGTGTAAGTTTTTATGCGCTTAAAAGCATTTTTTGGCCGAATGAGCAAATATGCTGATTTCTGCCAATTGCAGCAAAATACTGAAAGGAAAGTGGGTTTGCCTTCATATTTGACCCAGAACAACTCACTTCAGCATGGAAATATCATTGCAACAGCTTTTATTTAGCCAGAAATCAAGAGTGTAAGTTTTTATGCGCTTAAAAGCATTTTCAGGCCGAATGAGCAAATATGCTTGTTTCTGCCAATTGCAGCAAAATACTGAAAGGAAAGTGGGTTTGCCTTCATATTTGACCCAGAACAACTCAGTTCAGCATGGAAATATCATTGCAACAGCTTTTATTTAGCCAGAAATCAAGAGTGTAAGTTTTTATGTGCTTAAAAGCATTTTCAGGCCGAATGAGCAAATATGCTTGTTTCTGCCAATTGCAGCAAAATACTGAAAGGAAAGTGGGTTTGCCTTCATATTTGACCCAGAACAACTCAGTTCAGCATGGAAATATCATTGCAACAGCTTTTATTTAGCCAGAAATCAAGAGTGTAAGTTTTTATGCGCTTAAAAGCATTTTCAGGCCGAATGAGCAAATATGCTTGTTTCTGCCAATTGCAGCAAAATACTGAAAGGAAAGTGGGTTTGCCTTCATATTTGACCCAGAACAACTCAGTTCAGCATGGAAATATCATTGCAACAGCTTTTATTTAGCCAGAAATCAAGAGTGTAAGTTTTTATGCGCTTAAAAGCATTTTCAGGCCGAATGAGCAAATATGCTGATTTCTGCCAATTGCAGCAAAATACTGAAATGAAAGTGGGTTTGCCTTCATATTTGACCCAGAACAACTCAGTTCAGCATGGAAATATCATTGCAACAGCTTTTATTTAGCCAGAAATCAAGAGTGTAAGTTTTTATGCCCTTAAAAACATTTTCAGGCCGAATGAGCAAATATGCTTGTTTCTGCCAATTGCAGCAAAATACTGAAAGGAAAGTGGGTTTGCCTTCATATTTGACCCAGAACAACTCAGTTCAGCATGGAAATATCATTGCAACAGCTTTTATTTAGCCAGAAATCAAGAGTGTAAGTTTTTATGCGCTTAAAAGCATTTTCAGGCCGAATGAGCAAATATGCTTGTTTCTGCCAATTGCAGCAAAATACTGAAAGGAAAGTGGGTTTGCCTTCATATTTGACCCAGAACAACTCAGTTCAGCATGGAAATATCATTGCAACAGCTTTTATTTAGCCAGAAATCAAGAGTGTAAGTTTTTATGCGCTTAAAAGCATTTTTTGGCCGAATGAGCAAATATGCTGATTTCTGCCAATTGCAGCAAAATACTGAAAGGAAAGTGGGTTTGCCTTCATATTTGACCCAGAACAACTCACTTCAGCATGGAAATATCATTGCAACAGCTTTTATTTAGCCAGAAATCAAGAGTGTAAGTTTTTATGCGCTTAAAAGCATTTTCAGGCCGAATGAGCAAATATGCTTGTTTCTGCCAATTGCAGCAAAATACTGAAAGGAAAGTGGGTTTGCCTTCATATTTGACCCAGAACAACTCAGTTCAGCATGGAAATATCATTGCAACAGCTTTTATTTAGCCAGAAATCAAGAGTGTAAGTTTTTATGCGCTTAAAAGCATTTTCAGGCCGAATGAGCAAATATGCTTGTTTCTGCCAATTGCAGCAAAATACTGAAAGGAAAGTGGGTTTGCCTTCATATTTGACCCAGAACAACTCAGTTCAGCATGGAAATATCATTGCAACAGCTTTTATTTAGCCAGAAATCAAGAGTGTAAGTTTTTATGCGCTTAAAAGCATTTTCAGGCCGAATGAGCAAATATGCTTGTTTCTGCCAATTGCAGCAAAATACTGAAAGGAAAGTGGGTTTGCCTTCATATTTGACCCAGAACAACTCAGTTCAGCATGGAAATATCATTGCAACAGCTTTTATTTAGCCAGAAATCAAGAGTGTAAGTTTTTATGCGCTTAAAAGCATTTTCAGGCCGAATGAGCAAATATGCTTGTTTCTGCCAATTGCAGCAAAATACTGAAAGGAAAGTGGGTTTGCCTTCATATTTGACCCAGAACAACTCAGTTCAGCATGGAAATATCATTGCAACAGCTTTTATTTAGCCAGAAATCAAGAGTGTAAGTTTTTATGCGCTTAAAAGCATTTTCAGGCCAAATCAGCTGATTTCTGCCAATTGCAGCAAAATACTGAAAGGAAAGTGGGTTTGCCTTCATATTTGACCCAGAACAACTCAGTTCAGCATGGAAATATCATTGCAACAGCTTTTATTTAGCCAGAAATCAAGAGTGTAAGTTTTTATGCCCTTAAAAGCATTTTCAGGCCAAATCAGCTGATTGCTGCCAATTGCAGCAAAATACTGAAAGGAAAGTGGGTTTGCCTTCATATTTGACCCAGAACAACTCACTTCAGCATGGAAATATCATTGCAACAGCTTTTATTTAGCCAGAAATCAAGAGTGTAAGTTTTTATGCGCTTAAAAGCATTTTCAGGCCGAATGAGCAAATATGCTTGTTTCTGCCAATTGCAGCAAAATACTGAAAGGAAAGTGGGTTTGCCTTCATATTTGACCCAGAACAACTCAGTTCAGCATGGAAATATCATTGCAACAGCTTTTATTTAGCCAGAAATCAAGAGTGTAAGTTTTTATGCGCTTAAAAGCATTTTCAGGCCGAATGAGCAAATATGCTTGTTTCTGCCAATTGCAGCAAAATACTGAAAGGAAAGTGGGTTTGCCTTCATATTTGACCCAGAACAACTCAGTTCAGCATGGAAATATCATTGCAACAGCTTTTATTTAGCCAGAAATCAAGAGTGTAAGTTTTTATGCGCTTAAAAGCATTTTCAGGCCGAATGAGCAAATATGCTTGTTTCTGCCAATTGCAGCAAAATACTGAAAGGAAAGTGGGTTTGCCTTCATATTTGACCCAGAACAACTCAGTTCAGCATGGAAATATCATTGCAACAGCTTTTATTTAGCCAGAAATCAAGAGTGTAAGTTTTTATGCGCTTAAAAGCATTTTCAGGCCGAATGAGCAAATATGCTTGTTTCTGCCAATTGCAGCAAAATACTGAAAGGAAAGTGGGTTTGCCTTCATATTTGACCCAGAACAACTCAGTTCAGCATGGAAATATCATTGCAACAGCTTTTATTTAGCCAGAAATCAAGAGTGTAAGTTTTTATGCGCTTAAAAGCATTTTCAGGCCAAATCAGCTGATTTCTGCCAATTGCAGCAAAATACTGAAAGGAAAGTGGGTTTGCCTTCATATTTGACCCAGAACAACTCAGTTCAGCATGGAAATATCATTGCAACAGCTTTTATTTAGCCAGAAATCAAGAGTGTAAGTTTTTATGCCCTTAAAAGCATTTTCAGGCCAAATCAGCTGATTGCTGCCAATTGCAGCAAAATACTGAAAGGAAAGTGGGTTTGCCTTCATATTTGACCCAGAACAACTCAGTTCAGCATGGAAATATCATTGCAACAGCTTTTATTTAGCCAGAAATCAAGAGTGTAAGTTTTTATGCCTTAAAAGCATTTTCAGGCCGAATGAGCAAATATGCTTGTTTCTGCCAATTGCAGCAAAATACTGAAAGGAAAGTGAGTTTGCCTTCATATTTGACCCAGAACAACTCAGTTCAGCATGGAAATATCATTGCAACAGCTTTTATTTAGCCAGAAATCAAGAGTGTAAGTTTTTATGCGCTTAAAAGCATTTTCAGGCCGAATGAGCAAATATGCTTGTTTCTGCCAATTGCAGCAAAATACTGAAAGGAAAGTGGGTTTGCCTTCATATTTGACCCAGAACAACTCAGTTCAGCATGGAAATATCATTGCAACAGCTTTTATTTAGCCAGAAATCAAGAGTGTAAGTTTTTATGCGCTTAAAAGCATTTTCAGGCCGAATGAGCAAATATGCTTGTTTCTGCCAATTGCAGCAAAATACTGAAAGGAAAGTGGGTTTGCCTTCATATTTGACCCAGAACAATTCAGTTCAGCATGGAAATATCATTGCAACAGCTTTTATTTAGCCAGAAATCAAGAGTGTAAGTTTTTATGCGCTTAAAAGCATTTTCAGGCCGAATGAGCAAATATGCTTGTTTCTGCCAATTGCAGCAAAATACTGAAAGGAAAGTGGGTTTGCCTTCATATTTGACCCAGAACAACTCAGTTCAGCATGGAAATATCATTGCAACAGCTTTTATTTAGCCAGAAATCAAGAGTGTAAGTTTTTATGCGCTTAAAAGCATTTTCAGGCCGAATGAGCAAATATGCTTGTTTCTGCCAATTGCAGCAAAATACTGAAAGGAAAGTGGGTTTGCCTTCATATTTGACCCAGAACAACTCAGTTCAGCATGGAAATATCATTGCAACAGCTTTTATTTAGCCAGAAATCAAGAGTGTAAGTTTTTATGCGCTTAAAAGCATTTTCAGGCCAAATCAGCTGATTTCTGCCAATTGCAGCAAAATACTGAAAGGAAAGTGGGTTTGCCTTCATATTTGACCCAGAACAACTCAGTTCAGCATGGAAATATCATTGCAACAGCTTTTATTTAGCCAGAAATCAAGAGTTTAAGTTTTTATGCGCTTAAAAGCATTTTCAGGACGAATGAGCAAATATGCTTGTTTCTGCCAATTGCAGCAAAATACTGAAAGGAAAGTGGGTTTGCCTTCATATTTGACCCAGAACAACTCAGTTCAGCATGGAAATATCATTGCAACAGCTTTTATTTAGCCAGAAATCAAGAGTGTAAGTTTTTATGCCCTTAAAAGCATTTTCAGGCCAAATCAGCTGATTTCTGCCAATTGCAGCAAAATACTGAAAGGAAAGTGGGTTTGCCTTCATATTTGACCCAGAACAACTCAGTTCAGCATGGAAATATCATTGCAACAGCTTTTATTTAGCCAGAAATCAAGAGTGTAAGTTTTTATGCGCTTAAAAGCATTTTCAGGCCAAATCAGCTGATTTCTGCCAATTGCAGCAAAATACTGAAAGGAAAGTGGGTTTGCCTTCATATTTGACCCAGAACAACTCAGTTCAGCATGGAAATATCATTGCAACAGCTTTTATTTAGCCAGAAATCAAGAGTGTACGTTTTTATGCGCTTAAAAGCATTTTCAGGCCGAATGAGCAAATATGCTTGTTTCTGCCAATTGCAGCAAAATACTGAAAGGAAAGTGGGTTTGCCTTCATATTTGACCCAGAACAACTCAGTTCAGCATGGAAATATCATTGCAACAGCTTTTATTTAGCCAGAAATCAAGAGTGTAAGTTTTTATGCGCTTAAAAGCATTTTCAGGCCGAATGAGCAAATATGCTTGTTTCTGCCAATTGCAGCAAAATACTGAAAGGAAAGTGGGTTTGCCTTCATATTTGACCCAGAACAACTCAGTTCAGCATGGAAATATCATTGCAACAGCTTTTATTTAGCCAGAAATCAAGAGTGTAAGTTTTTATGCGCTTAAAAGCATTTTCAGGCCGAATGAGCAAATATGCTTGTTTCTGCCAATTGCAGCAAAATACTGAAAGGAAAGTGGGTTTGCCTTCATATTTGACCCAGAACAACTCAGTTCAGCATGGAAATATCATTGCAACAGCTTTTATTTAGCCAGAAATCAAGAGTGTAAGTTTTTATGCGCTTAAAAGCATTTTCAGGCCAAATCAGCTGATTTCTGCCAATTGCAGCAAAATACTGAAAGGAAAGTGGGTTTGCCTTCATATTTGACCCAGAACAACTCAGTTCAGCATGGAAATATCATTGCAACAGCTTTTATTTAGCCAGAAATCAAGAGTGTAAGTTTTTATGCGCTTAAAAGCATTTTCAGGCCGAATGAGCAAATATGCTTGTTTCTGCCAATTGCAGCAAAATACTGAAAGGAAAGTGGGTTTGCCTTCATATTTGACCCAGAACAACTCAGTTCAGCATGGAAATATCATTGCAACAGCTTTTATTTAGCCAGAAATCAAGAGTGTAAGTTTTTATGCGCTTAAAAGCATTTTCAGGCCGAATGAGCAAATATGCTTGTTTCTGCCAATTGCAGCAAAATACTGAAAGGAAAGTGGGTTTGCCTTCATATTTGACCCAGAACAACTCAGTTCAGCATGGAAATATCATTGCAACAGCTTTTATTTAGCCAGAAATCAAGAGTGTAAGTTTTTATGCGCTTAAAAGCATTTTCAGGCCGAATGAGCAAATATGCTTGTTTCTGCCAATTGCAGCAAAATACTGAAAGGAAAGTGGGTTTGCCTTCATATTTGACCCAGAACAACTCAGTTCAGCATGGAAATATCATTGCAACAGCTTTTATTTAGCCAGAAATCAAGAGTGTAAGTTTTTATGCGCTTAAAAGCATTTTCAGGCCGAATGAGCAAATATGCTTGTTTCTGCCAATTGCAGCAAAATACTGAAAGGAAAGTGGGTTTGCCTTCATATTTGACCCAGAACAACTCAGTTCAGCATGGAAATATCATTGCAACAGCTTTTATTTAGCCAGAAATCAAGAGTGTAAGTTTTTATGCGCTTAAAAGCATTTTCAGGCCGAATGAGCAAATATGCTGATTTCTGCCAATTGCAGCAAAATACTGAAATGAAAGTGGGTTTGCCTTCATATTTGACCCAGAACAACTCAGTTCAGCATGGAAATATCATTGCAACAGCTTTTATTTAGCCAGAAATCAAGAGTGTAAGTTTTTATGCCCTTAAAAACATTTTCAGGCCGAATGAGCAAATATGCTTGTTTCTGCCAATTGCAGCAAAATACTGAAAGGAAAGTGGGTTTGCCTTCATATTTGACCCAGAACAACTCAGTTCAGCATGGAAATATCATTGCAACAGCTTTTATTTAGCCAGAAATCAAGAGTGTAAGTTTTTATGCGCTTAAAAGCATTTTCAGGCCAAATGAGCAAATATGCTTGTTTCTGCCAATTGCAGCAAAATACTGAAAGGAAAGTGGGTTTGCCTTCATATTTGACCCAGAACAACTCAGTTCAGCATGGAAATATCATTGCAACAGCTTTTATTTAGCCAGAAATCAAGAGTGTAAGTTTTTATGCGCTTAAAAGCATTTTCAGGCCGAATGAGCAAATATGCTGATTTCTGCCAATTGCAGCAAAATACTGAAAGGAAAGTGGGTTTGCCTTCATATTTGACCCAGAACAACTCAGTTCAGCATGGAAATATCATTGCAACAGCTTTTATTTAGCCAGAAATCAAGAGTGTAAGTTTTTATGCGCTTAAAAGCATTTTCAGGCCGAATGAGCAAATATGCTTGTTTCTGCCAATTGCAGCAAAATACTGAAAGGAAAGTGGGTTTGCCTTCATATTTGACCCAGAACAACTCAGTTCAGCATGGAAATATCATTGCAACAGCTTTTATTTAGCCAGAAATCAAGAGTGTAAGTTTTTATGCGCTTAAAAGCATTTTCAGGCCGAATGAGCAAATATGCTTGTTTCTGCCAATTGCAGCAAAATACTGAAAGGAAAGTGGGTTTGCCTTCATATTTGACCCAGAACAACTCAGTTCAGCATGGAAATATCATTGCAACAGCTTTTATTTAGCCAGAAATCAAGAGTGTAAGTTTTTATGCGCTTAAAAGCATTTTCAGGCCGAATGAGCAAATATGCTTGTTTCTGCCAATTGCAGCAAAATACTGAAAGGAAAGTGGGTTTGCCTTCATATTTGACCCAGAACAACTCAGTTCAGCATGGAAATATCATTGCAACAGCTTTTATTTAGCCAGAAATCAAGAGTGTAAGTTTTTATGCGCTTAAAAGCATTTTCAGGCCGAATGAGCAAATATGCTTGTTTCTGCCAATTGCAGCAAAATACTGAAAGGAAAGTGGGTTTGCCTTCATATTTGACCCAGAACAACTCAGTTCAGCATGGAAATATCATTGCAACAGCTTTTATTTAGCCAGAAATCAAGAGTGTAAGTTTTTATGCGCTTAAAAGCATTTTCAGGCCGAATGAGCAAATATGCTTGTTTCTGCCAATTGCAGCAAAATACTGAAAGGAAAGTGGGTTTGCCTTCATATTTGACCCAGAACAACTCAGTTCAGCATGGAAATATCATTGCAACAGCTTTTATTTAGCCAGAAATCAAGAGTGTAAGTTTTTATGCGCTTAAAAGCATTTTCAGGCCGAATGAGCAAATATGCTTGTTTCTGCCAATTGCAGCAAAATACTGAAAGGAAAGTGGGTTTGCCTTCATATTTGACCCAGAACAACTCAGTTCAGCATGGAAATATCATTGCAACAGCTTTTATTTAGCCAGAAATCAAGAGTGTAAGTTTTTATGCGCTTAAAAGCATTTTCAGGCCAAATCAGCTGATTTCTGCCAATTGCAGCAAAATACTGAAAGGAAAGTGAGTTTGCCTTCATATTTGACCCAGAACAACTCAGTTCAGCATGGAAATATCATTGCAACAGCTTTTATTTAGCCAGAAATCAAGAGTGTAAGTTTTTATGCGCTTAAAAGCATTTTCAGGCCGAATGAGCAAATATGCTTGTTTCTGCCAATTGCAGCAAAATACTGAAAGGAAAGTGGGTTTGCCTTCATATTTGACCCAGAACAACTCAGTTCAGCATGGAATATCATTGCAACAGCTTTTATTTAGCCAGAAATCAAGAGTGTAAGTTTTTATGCGCTTAAAAGCATTTTCAGGCCAAATCAGCTGATTTCTGCCAATTGCAGCAAAATACTGAAAGGAAAGTGGGTTTGCCTTCATATTTGACCCAGAACAACTCAGTTCAGCATGGAATATCATTGCAACAGCTTTTATTTAGCCAGAAATCAAGAGTGTAAGTTTTTATGCGCTTAAAAGCATTTTCAGGCCAAATCAGCTGATTTCTGCCAATTGCAGCAAAATACTGAAAGGAAAGTGGGTTTGCCTTCATATTTGACCCAGAACAACTCAGTTCAGCATGGAAATATCATTGCAACAGCTTTTATTTAGCCAGAAATCAAGAGTGTAAGTTTTTATGCGCTTAAAAGCATTTTCAGGCCGAATGAGCAAATATGCTTGTTTCTGCCAATTGCAGCAAAATACTGAAAGGAAAGTGGGTTTGCCTTCATATTTGACCCAGAACAACTCAGTTCAGCATGGAAATATCATTGCAACAGCTTTTATTTAGCCAGAAATCAAGAGTGTAAGTTTTTATGCGCTTAAAAGCATTTTCAGGCCGAATGAGCAAATATGCTTGTTTCTGCCAATTGCAGCAAAATACTGAAAGGAAAGTGGGTTTGCCTTCATATTTGACCCAGAACAACTCAGTTCAGCATGGAAATATCATTGCAACAGCTTTTATTTAGCCAGAAATCAAGAGTGTAAGTTTTTATGCGCTTAAAAGCATTTTCAGGCCGAATGAGCAAATATGCTTGTTTCTGCCAATTGCAGCAAAATACTGAAAGGAAAGTGGGTTTGCCTTCATATTTGACCCAGAACAACTCAGTTCAGCATGGAAATATCATTGCAACAGCTTTTATTTAGCCAGAAATCAAGAGTGTAAGTTTTTATGCGCTTAAAAGCATTTTCAGGTCGAATGAGCAAATATGCTTGTTTCTGCCAATTGCAGCAAAATACTGAAAGGAAAGTGGGTTTGCCTTCATATTTGACCCAGAACAACTCAGTTCAGCATGGAAATATCATTGCAACAGCTTTTATTTAGCCAGAAATCAAGAGTGTAAGTTTTTATGCGCTTAAAAGCATTTTCAGGCCGAATGAGCAAATATGCTGATTTCTGCCAATTGCAGCAAAATACTGAAAGGAAAGTGGGTTTGCCTTCATATTTGACCCAGAACAACTCACTTCAGCATGGAAATATCATTGCAACAGCTTTTATTTAGCCAGAAATCAAGAGTGTAAGTTTTTATGCGCTTAAAAGCATTTTCAGGCCGAATGAGCAAATATGCTTGTTTCTGCCAATTGCAGCAAAATACTGAAAGGAAAGTGGGTTTGCCTTCATATTTGACCCAGAACAACTCAGTTCAGCATGGAAATATCATTGCAACAGCTTTTATTTAGCCAGAAATCAAGAGTGTAAGTTTTTATGCGCTTAAAAGCATTTTCAGGCCAAATCAGCTGATTTCTGCCAATTGCAGCAAAATACTGAAAGGAAAGTGGGTTTGCCTTCATATTTGACCCAGAACAACTCAGTTCAGCATGGAAATATCATTGCAACAGCTTTTATTTAGCCAGAAATCAAGAGTGTAAGTTTTTATGCGCTTAAAAGCATTTTCAGGCCGAATGAGCAAATATGCTTGTTTCTGCCAATTGCAGCAAAATACTGAAAGGAAAGTGGGTTTTCCTTCATATTTGACCCAGAACAACTCACTTCAGCATGGAAATATCATTGCAACAGCTTTTATTTAGCCAGAAATCAAGAGTGTAAGTTTTTATGCGCTTAAAAGCATTTTCAGGCCGAATGAGCAAATATGCTGATTTCTGCCAATTGCAGCAAAATACTGAAAGGAAAGTGGGTTTGCCTTCATATTTGACCCAGAACAACTCAGTTCAGCATGGAAATATCATTGCAACAGCTTTTATTTAGCCAGAAATCAAGAGTGTAAGTTTTTATGCCCTTAAAAGCATTTTCAGGCCAAATCAGCTGATTTCTGCCAATTGCAGCAAAATACTGAAAGGAAAGTGGGTTTGCCTTCATATTTGACCCAGAACAACTCAGTTCAGCATGGAAATATCATTGCAACAGCTTTTATTTAGCCAGAAATCAAGAGTGTAAGTTTTTATGCGCTTAAAAGCATTTTCAGGCCGAATGAGCAAATATGCTTGTTTCTGCCAATTGCAGCAAAATACTGAAAGGAAAGTGGGTTTGCCTTCATATTTGACCCAGAACAACTCAGTTCAGCATGGAAATATCATTGCAAAAGCTTTTATTTAGCCAGAAATCAAGAGTGTAAGTTTTTATGCGCTTAAAAGCATTTTCAGTCCGAATGAGCAAATATGCTGATTTCTGCCAATTGCAGCAAAATACTGAAAGGAAAGTGGGTTTGCCTTCATATTTGACCCAGAACAACTCAGTTCAGCATGGAAATATCATTGCAACAGCTTTTATTTAGCCAGAAATCAAGAGTGTAAGTTTTTATGCGCTTAAAAGCATTTTCAGGCCGAATGAGCAAATATGCTGATTTCTGCCAATTGCAGCAAAATACTGAAAGGAAAGTGGGTTTGCCTTCATATTTGACCCAGAACAACTCAGTTCAGCATGGAAATATCATTGCAACAGCTTTTATTTAGCCAGAAATCAAGAGTGTAAGTTTTTATGCGCTTAAAAGCATTTTCAGGCCAAATCAGCTGATTTCTGCCAATTGCAGCAAAATACTGAAAGGAAAGTGGGTTTGCCTTCATATTTGACCCAGAACAACTCAGTTCAGCATGGAAATATCATTGCAACAGCTTTTATTTAGCCAGAAATCAAGAGTGTAAGTTTTTATGCGCTTAAAAGCATTTTCAGGCCGAATGAGCAAATATGCTTGTTTCTGCCAATTGCAGCAAAATACTGAAAGGAAAGTGGGTTTGCCTTCATATTTGACCCAGAACAACTCAGTTCAGCATGGAAATATCATTGCAACAGCTTTTATTTAGCCAGAAATCAAGAGTGTAAGTTTTTATGCGCTTAAAAGCATTTTCAGGCCGAATGAGCAAATATGCTTGTTTCTGCCAATTGCAGCAAAATACTGAAAGGAAAGTGGGTTTGCCTTCATATTTGACCCAGAACAACTCAGTTCAGCATGGAAATATCATTGCAACAGCTTTTATTTAGCCAGAAATCAAGAGTGTAAGTTTTTATGCGCTTAAAAGCATTTTCAGGCCGAATGAGCAAATATGCTTGTTTCTGCCAATTGCAGCAAAATACTGAAAGGAAAGTGGGTTTGCCTTCATATTTGACCCAGAACAACTCAGTTCAGCATGGAAATATCATTGCAACAGCTTTTATTTAGCCAGAAATCAAAAGTGTAAGTTTTTATGCGCTTAAAAGCATTTTCAGGCCAAATCAGCTGATTTCTGCCAATTGCAGCAAAATACTGAAAGGAAAGTGGGTTTGCCTTCATATTTGACCCAGAACAACTCAGTTCAGCATGGAAATATCATTGCAACAGCTTTTATTTAGCCAGAAATCAAGAGTGTAAGTTTTTATGCGCTTAAAAGCATTTTCAGGCCGAATGAGCAAATATGCTTGTTTCTGCCAATTGCAGCAAAATACTGAAAGGAAAGTGGGTTTGCCTTCATATTTGACCCAGAACAACTCAGTTCAGCATGGAAATATCATTGCAACAGCTTTTATTTAGCCAGAAATCAAGAGTGTAAGTTTTTATGCGCTTAAAAGCATTTTCAGGCCGAATGAGCAAATATGCTTGTTTCTGCCAATTGCAGCAAAATACTGAAAGGAAAGTGGGTTTGCCTTCATATTTGACCCAGAACAACTCAGTTCAGCATGGAAATATCATTGCAACAGCTTTTATTTAGCCAGAAATCAAGAGTGTAAGTTTTTATGCGCTTAAAAGCATTTTCAGGCCAAATCAGCTGATTTCTGCCAATTGCAGCAAAATACTGAAAGGAAAGTGGGTTTGCCTTCATATTTGACCCAGAACAACTCAGTTCAGCATGGAAATATCATTGCAACAGCTTTTATTTAGCCAGAAATCAAGAGTGTAAGTTTTTATGCCCTTAAAAGCATTTTCAGGCCAAATCAGCTGATTGCTGCCAATTGCAGCAAAATACTGAAAGGAAAGTGGGTTTGCCTTCATATTTGACCCAGAACAACTCAGTTCAGCATGGAAATATCATTGCAACAGCTTTTATTTAGCCAGAAATCAAGAGTGTAAGTTTTTATGCCTTAAAAGCATTTTCAGGCCGAATGAGCAAATATGCTTGTTTCTGCCAATTGCAGCAAAATACTGAAAGGAAAGTGAGTTTGCCTTCATATTTGACCCAGAACAACTCAGTTCAGCATGGAAATATCATTGCAACAGCTTTTATTTAGCCAGAAATCAAGAGTGTAAGTTTTTATGCGCTTAAAAGCATTTTCAGGCCGAATGAGCAAATATGCTTGTTTCTGCCAATTGCAGCAAAATACTGAAAGGAAAGTGGGTTTGCCTTCATATTTGACCCAGAACAACTCAGTTCAGCATGGAAATATCATTGCAACAGCTTTTATTTAGCCAGAAATCAAGAGTGTAAGTTTTTATGCGCTTAAAAGCATTTTCAGGCCGAATGAGCAAATATGCTTGTTTCTGCCAATTGCAGCAAAATACTGAAAGGAAAGTGGGTTTGCCTTCATATTTGACCCAGAACAATTCAGTTCAGCATGGAAATATCATTGCAACAGCTTTTATTTAGCCAGAAATCAAGAGTGTAAGTTTTTATGCGCTTAAAAGCATTTTCAGGCCGAATGAGCAAATATGCTTGTTTCTGCCAATTGCAGCAAAATACTGAAAGGAAAGTGGGTTTGCCTTCATATTTGACCCAGAACAACTCAGTTCAGCATGGAAATATCATTGCAACAGCTTTTATTTAGCCAGAAATCAAGAGTGTAAGTTTTTATGCGCTTAAAAGCATTTTCAGGCCGAATGAGCAAATATGCTTGTTTCTGCCAATTGCAGCAAAATACTGAAAGGAAAGTGGGTTTGCCTTCATATTTGACCCAGAACAACTCAGTTCAGCATGGAAATATCATTGCAACAGCTTTTATTTAGCCAGAAATCAAGAGTGTAAGTTTTTATGCGCTTAAAAGCATTTTCAGGCCAAATCAGCTGATTTCTGCCAATTGCAGCAAAATACTGAAAGGAAAGTGGGTTTGCCTTCATATTTGACCCAGAACAACTCAGTTCAGCATGGAAATATCATTGCAACAGCTTTTATTTAGCCAGAAATCAAGAGTTTAAGTTTTTATGCGCTTAAAAGCATTTTCAGGACGAATGAGCAAATATGCTTGTTTCTGCCAATTGCAGCAAAATACTGAAAGGAAAGTGGGTTTGCCTTCATATTTGACCCAGAACAACTCAGTTCAGCATGGAAATATCATTGCAACAGCTTTTATTTAGCCAGAAATCAAGAGTGTAAGTTTTTATGCCCTTAAAAGCATTTTCAGGCCAAATCAGCTGATTTCTGCCAATTGCAGCAAAATACTGAAAGGAAAGTGGGTTTGCCTTCATATTTGACCCAGAACAACTCAGTTCAGCATGGAAATATCATTGCAACAGCTTTTATTTAGCCAGAAATCAAGAGTGTAAGTTTTTATGCGCTTAAAAGCATTTTCAGGCCAAATCAGCTGATTTCTGCCAATTGCAGCAAAATACTGAAAGGAAAGTGGGTTTGCCTTCATATTTGACCCAGAACAACTCAGTTCAGCATGGAAATATCATTGCAACAGCTTTTATTTAGCCAGAAATCAAGAGTGTACGTTTTTATGCGCTTAAAAGCATTTTCAGGCCGAATGAGCAAATATGCTTGTTTCTGCCAATTGCAGCAAAATACTGAAAGGAAAGTGGGTTTGCCTTCATATTTGACCCAGAACAACTCAGTTCAGCATGGAAATATCATTGCAACAGCTTTTATTTAGCCAGAAATCAAGAGTGTAAGTTTTTATGCGCTTAAAAGCATTTTCAGGCCGAATGAGCAAATATGCTTGTTTCTGCCAATTGCAGCAAAATACTGAAAGGAAAGTGGGTTTGCCTTCATATTTGACCCAGAACAACTCAGTTCAGCATGGAAATATCATTGCAACAGCTTTTATTTAGCCAGAAATCAAGAGTGTAAGTTTTTATGCGCTTAAAAGCATTTTCAGGCCGAATGAGCAAATATGCTTGTTTCTGCCAATTGCAGCAAAATACTGAAAGGAAAGTGGGTTTGCCTTCATATTTGACCCAGAACAACTCAGTTCAGCATGGAAATATCATTGCAACAGCTTTTATTTAGCCAGAAATCAAGAGTGTAAGTTTTTATGCGCTTAAAAGCATTTTCAGGCCAAATCAGCTGATTTCTGCCAATTGCAGCAAAATACTGAAAGGAAAGTGGGTTTGCCTTCATATTTGACCCAGAACAACTCAGTTCAGCATGGAAATATCATTGCAACAGCTTTTATTTAGCCAGAAATCAAGAGTGTAAGTTTTTATGCGCTTAAAAGCATTTTCAGGCCGAATGAGCAAATATGCTTGTTTCTGCCAATTGCAGCAAAATACTGAAAGGAAAGTGGGTTTGCCTTCATATTTGACCCAGAACAACTCAGTTCAGCATGGAAATATCATTGCAACAGCTTTTATTTAGCCAGAAATCAAGAGTGTAAGTTTTTATGCGCTTAAAAGCATTTTCAGGCCGAATGAGCAAATATGCTTGTTTCTGCCAATTGCAGCAAAATACTGAAAGGAAAGTGGGTTTGCCTTCATATTTGACCCAGAACAACTCAGTTCAGCATGGAAATATCATTGCAACAGCTTTTATTTAGCCAGAAATCAAGAGTGTAAGTTTTTATGCGCTTAAAAGCATTTTCAGGCCGAATGAGCAAATATGCTTGTTTCTGCCAATTGCAGCAAAATACTGAAAGGAAAGTGGGTTTGCCTTCATATTTGACCCAGAACAACTCAGTTCAGCATGGAAATATCATTGCAACAGCTTTTATTTAGCCAGAAATCAAGAGTGTAAGTTTTTATGCGCTTAAAAGCATTTTCAGGCCGAATGAGCAAATATGCTTGTTTCTGCCAATTGCAGCAAAATACTGAAAGGAAAGTGGGTTTGCCTTCATATTTGACCCAGAACAACTCAGTTCAGCATGGAAATATCATTGCAACAGCTTTTATTTAGCCAGAAATCAAGAGTGTAAGTTTTTATGCGCTTAAAAGCATTTTCAGGCCGAATGAGCAAATATGCTGATTTCTGCCAATTGCAGCAAAATACTGAAATGAAAGTGGGTTTGCCTTCATATTTGACCCAGAACAACTCAGTTCAGCATGGAAATATCATTGCAACAGCTTTTATTTAGCCAGAAATCAAGAGTGTAAGTTTTTATGCCCTTAAAAACATTTTCAGGCCGAATGAGCAAATATGCTTGTTTCTGCCAATTGCAGCAAAATACTGAAAGGAAAGTGGGTTTGCCTTCATATTTGACCCAGAACAACTCAGTTCAGCATGGAAATATCATTGCAACAGCTTTTATTTAGCCAGAAATCAAGAGTGTAAGTTTTTATGCGCTTAAAAGCATTTTCAGGCCAAATGAGCAAATATGCTTGTTTCTGCCAATTGCAGCAAAATACTGAAAGGAAAGTGGGTTTGCCTTCATATTTGACCCAGAACAACTCAGTTCAGCATGGAAATATCATTGCAACAGCTTTTATTTAGCCAGAAATCAAGAGTGTAAGTTTTTATGCGCTTAAAAGCATTTTCAGGCCGAATGAGCAAATATGCTGATTTCTGCCAATTGCAGCAAAATACTGAAAGGAAAGTGGGTTTGCCTTCATATTTGACCCAGAACAACTCAGTTCAGCATGGAAATATCATTGCAACAGCTTTTATTTAGCCAGAAATCAAGAGTGTAAGTTTTTATGCGCTTAAAAGCATTTTCAGGCCGAATGAGCAAATATGCTTGTTTCTGCCAATTGCAGCAAAATACTGAAAGGAAAGTGGGTTTGCCTTCATATTTGACCCAGAACAACTCAGTTCAGCATGGAAATATCATTGCAACAGCTTTTATTTAGCCAGAAATCAAGAGTGTAAGTTTTTATGCGCTTAAAAGCATTTTCAGGCCGAATGAGCAAATATGCTTGTTTCTGCCAATTGCAGCAAAATACTGAAAGGAAAGTGGGTTTGCCTTCATATTTGACCCAGAACAACTCAGTTCAGCATGGAAATATCATTGCAACAGCTTTTATTTAGCCAGAAATCAAGAGTGTAAGTTTTTATGCGCTTAAAAGCATTTTCAGGCCGAATGAGCAAATATGCTTGTTTCTGCCAATTGCAGCAAAATACTGAAAGGAAAGTGGGTTTGCCTTCATATTTGACCCAGAACAACTCAGTTCAGCATGGAAATATCATTGCAACAGCTTTTATTTAGCCAGAAATCAAGAGTGTAAGTTTTTATGCGCTTAAAAGCATTTTCAGGCCGAATGAGCAAATATGCTTGTTTCTGCCAATTGCAGCAAAATACTGAAAGGAAAGTGGGTTTGCCTTCATATTTGACCCAGAACAACTCAGTTCAGCATGGAAATATCATTGCAACAGCTTTTATTTAGCCAGAAATCAAGAGTGTAAGTTTTTATGCGCTTAAAAGCATTTTCAGGCCGAATGAGCAAATATGCTTGTTTCTGCCAATTGCAGCAAAATACTGAAAGGAAAGTGGGTTTGCCTTCATATTTGACCCAGAACAACTCAGTTCAGCATGGAAATATCATTGCAACAGCTTTTATTTAGCCAGAAATCAAGAGTGTAAGTTTTTATGCGCTTAAAAGCATTTTCAGGCCGAATGAGCAAATATGCTTGTTTCTGCCAATTGCAGCAAAATACTGAAAGGAAAGTGGGTTTGCCTTCATATTTGACCCAGAACAACTCAGTTCAGCATGGAAATATCATTGCAACAGCTTTTATTTAGCCAGAAATCAAGAGTGTAAGTTTTTATGCGCTTAAAAGCATTTTCAGGCCAAATCAGCTGATTTCTGCCAATTGCAGCAAAATACTGAAAGGAAAGTGAGTTTGCCTTCATATTTGACCCAGAACAACTCAGTTCAGCATGGAAATATCATTGCAACAGCTTTTATTTAGCCAGAAATCAAGAGTGTAAGTTTTTATGCGCTTAAAAGCATTTTCAGGCCGAATGAGCAAATATGCTTGTTTCTGCCAATTGCAGCAAAATACTGAAAGGAAAGTGGGTTTGCCTTCATATTTGACCCAGAACAACTCAGTTCAGCATGGAATATCATTGCAACAGCTTTTATTTAGCCAGAAATCAAGAGTGTAAGTTTTTATGCGCTTAAAAGCATTTTCAGGCCAAATCAGCTGATTTCTGCCAATTGCAGCAAAATACTGAAAGGAAAGTGGGTTTGCCTTCATATTTGACCCAGAACAACTCAGTTCAGCATGGAATATCATTGCAACAGCTTTTATTTAGCCAGAAATCAAGAGTGTAAGTTTTTATGCGCTTAAAAGCATTTTCAGGCCAAATCAGCTGATTTCTGCCAATTGCAGCAAAATACTGAAAGGAAAGTGGGTTTGCCTTCATATTTGACCCAGAACAACTCAGTTCAGCATGGAAATATCATTGCAACAGCTTTTATTTAGCCAGAAATCAAGAGTGTAAGTTTTTATGCGCTTAAAAGCATTTTCAGGCCGAATGAGCAAATATGCTTGTTTCTGCCAATTGCAGCAAAATACTGAAAGGAAAGTGGGTTTGCCTTCATATTTGACCCAGAACAACTCAGTTCAGCATGGAAATATCATTGCAACAGCTTTTATTTAGCCAGAAATCAAGAGTGTAAGTTTTTATGCGCTTAAAAGCATTTTCAGGCCGAATGAGCAAATATGCTTGTTTCTGCCAATTGCAGCAAAATACTGAAAGGAAAGTGGGTTTGCCTTCATATTTGACCCAGAACAACTCAGTTCAGCATGGAAATATCATTGCAACAGCTTTTATTTAGCCAGAAATCAAGAGTGTAAGTTTTTATGCGCTTAAAAGCATTTTCAGGCCGAATGAGCAAATATGCTTGTTTCTGCCAATTGCAGCAAAATACTGAAAGGAAAGTGGGTTTGCCTTCATATTTGACCCAGAACAACTCAGTTCAGCATGGAAATATCATTGCAACAGCTTTTATTTAGCCAGAAATCAAGAGTGTAAGTTTTTATGCGCTTAAAAGCATTTTCAGGTCGAATGAGCAAATATGCTTGTTTCTGCCAATTGCAGCAAAATACTGAAAGGAAAGTGGGTTTGCCTTCATATTTGACCCAGAACAACTCAGTTCAGCATGGAAATATCATTGCAACAGCTTTTATTTAGCCAGAAATCAAGAGTGTAAGTTTTTATGCGCTTAAAAGCATTTTCAGGCCGAATGAGCAAATATGCTGATTTCTGCCAATTGCAGCAAAATACTGAAAGGAAAGTGGGTTTGCCTTCATATTTGACCCAGAACAACTCACTTCAGCATGGAAATATCATTGCAACAGCTTTTATTTAGCCAGAAATCAAGAGTGTAAGTTTTTATGCGCTTAAAAGCATTTTCAGGCCGAATGAGCAAATATGCTTGTTTCTGCCAATTGCAGCAAAATACTGAAAGGAAAGTGGGTTTGCCTTCATATTTGACCCAGAACAACTCAGTTCAGCATGGAAATATCATTGCAACAGCTTTTATTTAGCCAGAAATCAAGAGTGTAAGTTTTTATGCGCTTAAAAGCATTTTCAGGCCAAATCAGCTGATTTCTGCCAATTGCAGCAAAATACTGAAAGGAAAGTGGGTTTGCCTTCATATTTGACCCAGAACAACTCAGTTCAGCATGGAAATATCATTGCAACAGCTTTTATTTAGCCAGAAATCAAGAGTGTAAGTTTTTATGCGCTTAAAAGCATTTTCAGGCCGAATGAGCAAATATGCTTGTTTCTGCCAATTGCAGCAAAATACTGAAAGGAAAGTGGGTTTTCCTTCATATTTGACCCAGAACAACTCACTTCAGCATGGAAATATCATTGCAACAGCTTTTATTTAGCCAGAAATCAAGAGTGTAAGTTTTTATGCGCTTAAAAGCATTTTCAGGCCGAATGAGCAAATATGCTGATTTCTGCCAATTGCAGCAAAATACTGAAAGGAAAGTGGGTTTGCCTTCATATTTGACCCAGAACAACTCAGTTCAGCATGGAAATATCATTGCAACAGCTTTTATTTAGCCAGAAATCAAGAGTGTAAGTTTTTATGCCCTTAAAAGCATTTTCAGGCCAAATCAGCTGATTTCTGCCAATTGCAGCAAAATACTGAAAGGAAAGTGGGTTTGCCTTCATATTTGACCCAGAACAACTCAGTTCAGCATGGAAATATCATTGCAACAGCTTTTATTTAGCCAGAAATCAAGAGTGTAAGTTTTTATGCGCTTAAAAGCATTTTCAGGCCGAATGAGCAAATATGCTTGTTTCTGCCAATTGCAGCAAAATACTGAAAGGAAAGTGGGTTTGCCTTCATATTTGACCCAGAACAACTCAGTTCAGCATGGAAATATCATTGCAAAAGCTTTTATTTAGCCAGAAATCAAGAGTGTAAGTTTTTATGCGCTTAAAAGCATTTTCAGTCCGAATGAGCAAATATGCTGATTTCTGCCAATTGCAGCAAAATACTGAAAGGAAAGTGGGTTTGCCTTCATATTTGACCCAGAACAACTCAGTTCAGCATGGAAATATCATTGCAACAGCTTTTATTTAGCCAGAAATCAAGAGTGTAAGTTTTTATGCGCTTAAAAGCATTTTCAGGCCGAATGAGCAAATATGCTGATTTCTGCCAATTGCAGCAAAATACTGAAAGGAAAGTGGGTTTGCCTTCATATTTGACCCAGAACAACTCAGTTCAGCATGGAAATATCATTGCAACAGCTTTTATTTAGCCAGAAATCAAGAGTGTAAGTTTTTATGCGCTTAAAAGCATTTTCAGGCCAAATCAGCTGATTTCTGCCAATTGCAGCAAAATACTGAAAGGAAAGTGGGTTTGCCTTCATATTTGACCCAGAACAACTCAGTTCAGCATGGAAATATCATTGCAACAGCTTTTATTTAGCCAGAAATCAAGAGTGTAAGTTTTTATGCGCTTAAAAGCATTTTCAGGCCGAATGAGCAAATATGCTTGTTTCTGCCAATTGCAGCAAAATACTGAAAGGAAAGTGGGTTTGCCTTCATATTTGACCCAGAACAACTCAGTTCAGCATGGAAATATCATTGCAACAGCTTTTATTTAGCCAGAAATCAAGAGTGTAAGTTTTTATGCGCTTAAAAGCATTTTCAGGCCGAATGAGCAAATATGCTTGTTTCTGCCAATTGCAGCAAAATACTGAAAGGAAAGTGGGTTTGCCTTCATATTTGACCCAGAACAACTCAGTTCAGCATGGAAATATCATTGCAACAGCTTTTATTTAGCCAGAAATCAAGAGTGTAAGTTTTTATGCGCTTAAAAGCGTTTTCAGGCCAAATCAGCTGATTTCTGCCAATTGCAGCAAAATACTGAAAGGAAAGTGGGTTTGCCTTCATATTTGACCCAGAACAACTCAGTTCAGCATGGAAATATCATTGCAACAGCTTTTATTTAGCCAGAAATCAAGAGTGTAAGTTTTTATGCGCTTAAAAGCATTTTCAGGCCGAATGAGCAAATATGCTTGTTTCTGCCAATTGCAGCAAAATACTGAAAGGAAAGTGGGTTTGCCTTCATATTTGACCCAGAACAACTCAGTTCAGCATGGAAATATCATTGCAACAGCTTTTATTTAGCCAGAAATCAAGAGTGTAAGTTTTTATGCGCTTAAAAGCATTTTCAGGCCGAATGAGCAAATATGCTTGTTTCTGCCAATTGCAGCAAAATACTGAAAGGAAAGTGGGTTTGCCTTCATATTTGACCCAGAACAACTCAGTTCAGCATGGAAATATCATTGCAACAGCTTTTATTTAGCCAGAAATCAAGAGTGTAAGTTTTTATGCCCTTAAAAGCATTTTCAGGCCAAATCAGCTGATTTCTGCCAATTGCAGCAAAATACTGAAAGGAAAGTGGGTTTGCCTTCATATTTGACCCAGAACAACTCAGTTCAGCATGGAAATATCATTGCAAC